>NC_055964.1:18816977-18971977 GCF_018492685.1 Alosa sapidissima
GTGTGTGTGTGTGTGTGTGTGTGTGTGTGTTCTGTGTCTCACCTGTGGTGTGTGTGTGTGTGAGTGTGCTGAGAATGCTGGGGGATCTGCCGTCTTTTAGGGAGTCATGAGGTCCTGCTGCTCTCAGGAGATCCTGTACCCTCGCCAGGTGAGCACGTGCAGAACGCGGGGAATAGGGCTCTGTCACACACACACACACACACACACACACACACACACACACACACACATAAACAATGCAAACACAAACGCACAAACATATTATATATTGCTTATACACCCATAAATGTAAAGTATAAACATACACAAAAATAATATCTCTGCGCTGTCTCCCAACAATATAGTGTCCTCAAACAGAAAACAGAAAAGAATGCAAATGTATGCCACACATGCACATACACATAACCAGTTTGTCTTTGCGGCCACACACACACAAACACACACATCATTTTTATCACTGATCTTTTGGAGTGGCATTTCTGCTTCGCAAGAGTAAAGGTCAACTCTTTATCTCACAGACAGTAAAATCCTCAGACAGTTAGTCACTCAATCTATTCTATTGCTAGAATTTTTTTCTCACACAGAAGTACAAACACACACACACACACACACACACACACACACACACACACACACACACACACACACACACACACACACACACACGCAAATACAGAGCATAAACACATACATGTGAGGAAACACATAAAAAAAGTATAAAAGCTGTTTTTTCTGCAGCAAATTCAAGCGAGTGACTCAGATCAGCATGACCTGAGAGATCTCATTAGACTAAAGGACAAAGTGAGGGGGAGGAGACAAATACAGTGAGGGAGAAGGAAAGAGAGAATGTAGAAAAAGGGAGAGCGGGGAATAGGGGCAACAGGTATGGTCCTATATCGTGAAAGACTATGTGCTTATTGTGGATAGAAGTAGTGTAACCAGTTCAACTGATCTACAAAATCCACCCACACTCTCCCTCACTCATGCCAACATATACACAGGGAGTACACACAAAGACTTTTACACGGGAATGTTCCATATATTCACATTAAAATATACCAAAAACACACAGACACACAGACACACACACACACACACACACACACACATATGCTATGCGTCACTGCTAACCTTACCTATACCTAAGAGGTTTACAATGAGGCACAATGGAGAACTGGAGAGCATGAGCCAAAATGACTCCATTGGAAAACATGAGTCCGCTGAGTTTGTGTGTGTGTCTGTGTGTGTGTGTATTGTCTCACCCTCTACTTGGCGTATGGTGGCCCTTAACATGTGTGTGTGTGTATGTGTGTGTGTGTGTTTGTCCATGTATATATGTGTGTGTGTGTGTGTGTGTATGTGTGTGTGGGTGTATTGGCTCACCCTCCACCAGGCATAGTGTGGTTCCTAGTGTGTGTGTGTGTGTGTGTGTGTGTGTGTGTGTGTGTGTGTGTGTGTGTGTGTGTGTGTGTATTGGCTCACCTTCCACCAGGCGTAGGGTGGCCCCTGGCTTGAGGCCTTTGACCTGCTGCAGTGGCATCAGAGGGTCCAGCATAACGCCCGAGAGGGCCAGAGAGAGGGAGGTGCGTGGAGCCACCTCATCACGGCCCAGAGCTGCCAGCACCACGTCCTGGACCAGCCAGAACCCGTGCACCTACACACATACACACGCATGCACGCACACACGCACACACACACACGCACACACACACACACACACACACACACACACACACACACACACACACACACACACACACACACACACACACACAATAATGTAAGTATGCACACTATCATACACAAATACTCAACACACAATGCACAATCATATACACACAATTACACACCCACACCCACACACACAATGATAAAAGTGTAAGGATACAAACAGTCATACAGACAAAACACACACACGCACACACACACACACACACACAATCACTTAACCACTTACAAAGTCTTTATTGAATGGATATGCCCTGAATGGATCGATTAAATGCGCTGAAGTAGGCACGCGTTCTGATAGGCGTGGCCATTTTTAATCTGTTCATATATATAATATATTTAATCTGTCCATTCAGGACATTTCAATTCAATAAAGACATTTTAGTTTAAGGATTGTCTTGGTCTGGAGGCTTTTCTGCCTCTCTCTTTTTTCTTTTGACATTAGTATTTGCTCAGGGAATGACACACAAACACACCGCTATCTGACCTGCAGTTCAAAAGGTTCAACTCCAGGGCCCTGAATCTTCACAGAAAATGAGCCGTCGTCTTCCTGTTTCACCTCGGCAGCATTCTTCCCATTGGTTGCTGCTTGCCCATCTAGACCACGAGACCAATCAAAATAAAGCAAGAGTTAGATTGACAGTGGTACATGTATCTTTTCTCCCAGTAGGAGATTCTTCACACCATAAAAGGAAATAATGAGTTCTATTGAAGTGGAGGCTGAAGGGATCTATTTAATCCTGCATGGCTTACCATACAAGGAAATGACTAAAGGAACCCCAATGTCTTTATCTCATGAGATACATGAAGATAAGGATGAAGGTAAACGTGTGTTTTGTGGCCTTGAGGATTTGGGAATAAATTATTCTCCACTATAAGAACTCCTTTCATTTCAGAGCATACAATGAATGGGAAATCCCAAAAGGGCCTTGACAAAGGAAAATTACTTTGACCTTCTTCATGAATCATAGTCTTCCATGCACTGACGTGCAGAGCATTATGTCAAAAGCCACACACACACACACACACACACACACACACACACACACACACTGAGTTGGGAAAATGTTCTCCTCTTGTTGCCCTTTCAACGGGAACTCTTTCATCTACAGGGCTGTGGGCCAACTTTGCCAAACACTTTCGCCTGGTGAAAGCAAACCACTGAGCCATCCCCATAAAAAGAAAAAATCTGTTCTCAGCATTCCTTTAGTCTGAGTCAGACATAGATCACACACACCACTCTCTCATTCTCTTTCTCTCCCTCTCTCTCCCTTGCACACATACAAACATGGTCAGCAAGAGACATAAAGCAGCTGATTTCACCTACATCCTATGCTGTGATGAACAACCAGGAAGTTAACCGGGGGAAGGGAACTCCCTCAGGCAACAGGGAACCAACAAGCCTGACAGGCCAGAGGTCGACAGGGACCAGGGAAAGATTGATGGGTCTATGTTCACACATGTGTGTGTGTGTGTGTGTGTGTGTGTGTGTGTGTGTGTGTGTGTGTGTCGTTCCCCCAACCCCTGACCCCCATCCATCATAGTTGGACATAACACCCCCAAACAACAAACAAATGAAACAAATAAATGCATATTTGAGAGATTATTTGAGAGATCTCTGATCTTCATCTTTGATAGAAAACTAACCAAGACTGCCCCAATTCCAGCTCCTCCATGTGTTTCTGTGTGGTCTGCATTATGTCCTACACCTTGCCACCGGAAAGAGGACTCTCCTGCTGTCACACACTCTCACACTACTACTGCTGTCACACACACTCTCACACTACTACTGCTGTCACACACTCACACACTACTACTGCTGTCACACACTCTCACACTACTACTGCTGTCACACACTCTCACACTACTACTGCTGTCACACACACTCTCACACTACTACTGCTGTCACACACTCACACACTACTACTGCTGTCACACACTCACACACTACTACTGCTGTCACACACTCTCACACTACTACTGCTGTCACACACACTCTCACACTACTACTGCTGTCACACACTCACACACTACTACTGCTGTCACACACTCACACACTACTACTGCTGTCACACACTCTCACACTACTACTGCTGTCACACACACTCACACTACGACTACTGTCACACACTCTCACACTACTACTCACACACACTCTCACACTACTACTACTGTCACACACACTCACACTACGACTACTGTCACACACACTCACACTACTACTCACACACACTCTCACACTACTACTACTGTCACACACTCTCACACTGTTACACACACTCTCACACTACTACTCACACACACTCTCACACTACTACTCACACACACTCTCACACTACATGTACTACTGTCACACACTCTCACACTGTTACACACACTCACACTACTACTCACACACACTCACACTGTCACACACTCACACTACTACTCACACACTCACACTACGACTACTGTCACACTACGACTACTGTCACACTACGACTACTGTCACACACACTGTCACACTAACTGAGCTGCGGTCACTGTTTGCAGTGTGCATCTCCGTTTGCCTCTCTGGTACATGCTGATAGGCAAATGGGGAACACAAAAGCCAGGGCAGCGCTCTGGCCCAGCGGATACCTGAAGCCTGAGAGGGGTCTTTTTAAAACCCCCAGCAGTCAACTGGAGTGACCTGATTCACTTAGTCAGATAGCGTACCCGTGACCTAAATCACAGTAGGCTGCAGAACAGGTCTGGAGTAGGTTGGAGTGAGTCAGGAGAAGGTCTGAAACGAGTCTTGAACAGGATGGGATCAGGTGTCGAAAGGTGTGGAAAGTGGTTCTGGATGGGTGTGGTTCTTACCCGCTGCAAAGGCAGTCACTTTTTTGTGGGACAGCACATATAGGGTAAGCTGTGGAGAGAAGTAATTATCTTCACTTAGTGTCTCATTCTGAATCAGTTTTAGAGGTAAGCAAGAGCTAGCTAGCTGCCCCATGCAGAAAGAGTTAATTAGTGGTTTAATGGTTTCCAAACCATTGTCTGTGGACAGGGCTTCAGATTCCCGCTAATATAGCAAGGGACTTGAACAGGCATGGCGCTGATGCTGTGTGGTTAGTGTAACAGATGCCAGCTAGCTTAGCTGTGCTTGTGGAACGAGGGGTAAACCTCACTCCCCGACGCCTCAAGAATGCTGCTGGCATGCGATCCTGTATTGGCTGAATTGTTAGCGCGCTCGCCTCCCGATCCGAGGTGCTGCTGTTCACGGGTTCGAGTCTGGGCGTGTGCAGGGCTGAATCGCACAGGTTCAACACAACGCAGGTTACATTAGTCTCTGGGGAATTGGCAGCTTAAGCTGCGGACAAGGCTAATATCCGCACACAGATGGTATCTTCTACTGAGAAGGGTCTGTCTCAGGGTTGG
Source organism: Alosa sapidissima (assembly GCF_018492685.1). NCBI lineage: Eukaryota > Metazoa > Chordata > Actinopteri > Clupeiformes > Clupeidae > Alosa > Alosa sapidissima. Next base: position 18,822,105 of record NC_055964.1, read on the forward strand.
CTGGCCTATTACAGGGTTGGCTAACTGACAGTTCCAAAGCTGCAAAAAATGTCAATATCCTCCCAGAGATAGCATCTGAAAGGGCCTACTTGTAGTCTCGTTCCAGAGTTAGTGGGCCATCCATTCCTATAGCTAGACATGAATATTGTGATCCCTAACATTCTATATCTTTATTCTATTAAAATTATGTTTATAGTCATTAAATGTACTTTACTTTGTTATAATAATATCTTCATCTTCATATATTCATGTGTGTGTGTGTGACCCTGAATGACCCTCTGTGTTTGTGTTAAAAGCTGTTGTGAGAAAGTTTACTGTTGCCAGAATGTCAAGTCAGTAACACTGGTTTCATTCAGAGGGCGACTAGTGAGGCTTTTTTATCTTTTATTTTTTTGCTCTAGCTTAATTTGGGAATCCACCAGGATAGTCAAGAAAATAAACTCTCTTCTCCTTTTCTTTCTTTGCTGTTGTCAGTGGAACATCGTGGCAAACAAAGTTGTGGGTTAGTTGTTTGAACTTTAAGGGCAGAGCTATGAAAAGGACAAGTAGAGAAGACTTCTTCGAATTGGTAATGACTTTCTTCAGGAGCCAGAGAAACAGAAAGAGAGCGTGTACTTTTACAAGTAAAAGCAAGACTCCACTTGTGTTTCTTTGAGCTACGCCAGTCCATCTGAGACGGAAGCCTGTCCAAACACACACACACTCACACCCTCTGCATGCTGAAGCATTCATTCAGCCACACACCCTCCAGCAGAATGCTAAAACTCTCTCTTTAACTCTCTCTCTCACACAAAATGAGGGTTAGTGATTTCACCCTCAGTAGCCCAACCCACTTCTGGCACAGGCAGAAGAGGAGGAACACCACGCTGTCACAAACAGAGCCACTGATTGGCTAATTCTTTCACAAAGAGGGCAGTTCATTGGTAGTGTGACTGGGCCCATAAGCACTGCGACATGGCAAAGTCATGAGTCTGAATTTAATAAAATAAAATAATGACATGTCCCATACAGACCTGCAGCCAAAGCACAGTTGTATGTACAGTACCACAAGAAGGATTCATCATTCAAAGTGGAATACTAAAATACCCCCCCCCCCCCCATCTTATAAAACAAAATTGCAACAACAGACAGCATATACCGTAAACACATGCTGTGCATGCACACATGCACAATTATAAAGAGACATAATTTGCGTCTGTTAACCCTTAAAGGTGTAGGTTTTTGAACGTTCTAAGTTCCGCAACAATTGAAGGTTCTAAAATTCTATGTTGAATTGAATGAACCCAGATATTCTTTAGAACGTTCATTTCTCAACATTCCCGTCACACCGGTGTGACGGTACTCCTTTAAGGGTTAATAGGGAGCCTCAGTGTTGCTCAAGTCAGGCCTGTTTTAGGTTAGAGGCAGCCCAGAACATTTTCAATCAAAATGCAAGCGAAACAATTTACAGATGCTGCAGTTTGCATGCATTTTCATACCACCAAGTGTTAAACATGCAGTGGGAATATATGGGAATGCTACAGCTAACATATAGCCTGTGTTAATCAGTGTTTCACACTTAGTGCATCTGCTGTCAATATCATCATTCACATCCCTAAAGAAGCTAAAAAACACGTCTCTTATGCACTCTACTAATATTGACTAAACTTCACATGCTTCTAGCAGTCCCTAGGTCTTTAAATCATCCATCGTCTTCAACAGAAATCATCCGGTGGCATGGTTGCCCTTCTTGCTATGTGCATTGTGAAGTCCCAGCAGCAAGTCAGTCAGTCAGAGTCAAGAATGTCCCTGATCAGTGCATAGTGAATAGCCCTAAGCTGGGGTTGCCATGATGGCTTTGTTATGTAAGACTTGTCAGTTGTCAGTTTCTCCTGTTGCCTAGAGAGAAACACGTTCTATTGCCCCCTCCCCTACCCATCTCAGTCCCCCCCCTCCACACACACCTCCCTAAGAGAGTCAAGAATGTCTCCTGATCAGTGCTTCTGGCAAAGTGCCAAAATAACTTAACCCAGCAAGCAGAAATCACACGTCAGTCTTACAGCTGTGTGTGTGTGTGTGTGTGTGTGTGTGTGTGTGTGTGTGTGTGCGTGTGCAAGAGAAGGGTAGCTAAACAAAGGCAAAAGACAAAACAGGCAGAAGTGTGTGATAGGGGTAGCCTGCATGCCCACGCACGTGTGTATGACTCAGAGAGAAAAGGTTTGTGCGTGTGTGTGTGTGTGTGTGTGTGTGGTTTAGAAAAGTGATAGACTGACTAAACAAGAAGGAAAGGAGGTAAATGGAGTGTGGAAGCAAGAGCAGTCAAACGGTGAGTCAGCCTGTTTGGAATTTTTCCCCCAACACTAGTGTGTGTGTGTGTTTGAGAGAGAGAGAGAGAGAGAGAGAGAGAGAGTTGGTGACTCTGTGCTTGTGTGTGTGTGTGTGTGTGTGTGTGTGTGTGCCAGAAAGAGCGTATGCGAGGGCGAGTGGAAAAAGTTGAGTTCACATTCCCTAACCACGCACACTTTACAAAAATGGCCGTTTGCAAACAACCGCTCCCACATGGATCCAAGCTCACACAGCTCTGCCAAACCTTACCAGCATTCCTGAGAGAAGTCCACTGCACGGCAGAACAGACAGACACACACAGACAGAGAGAGAGAGAGAGAGAAAGAGAGTGCAGAGGAGAAGAAGCAACAGGACACGGGATCAAGGGGTTGGATGTGGGGAAAAGAGAAAGAAAACAAGGGATAAGAAGAGAGAAGTGCGAAGGCTGACTGTTCTCACCTGGGACTCCCTGTCCTCGTCCACCTTTCTTGCCGTTGTCCTTCATGACTTTGCTTCTTTCTTTCACTCTTTATCTATTTTTCTTCTGCTGTGCAGCTTTCTGCTAGTTTCCAGTGACTTCAGTATTCTTTCTTCTTTTTTCCCGTTCACTTTCCTCCCTCTCTTTATCTCTCTCTTTCTCCCTCCCTCTCTTGGTGACAGCAGGCAACAGGACAGGTGTGAGACAGACACACTCTGCAGTTCTAAGCCTACGTTTTCTCTTTTCTCACACGAGAGTTAGCCACTCCTTCCTCTTGCTCAACAGCACGCCCTTTCTCCCTCTCCCGCACTCACTGACTCCTTCTGCTAAACTCTCTGTGCGTTGGGTGTGTCTTCATTCTTTGCTTAGGCACTGTTTAATCTCTTACTATCACTGCCACACCCTAGGCAACTCTCTCTCTCTCCCTCCCTCCCTTCTCCTCCCCCTATCCCTGAGGGAGGGCAGAGATGGCTCATTCAGTTCTACTGCTACTACACCACAGGGATTGCTCACCGCTTTTACAGCATTTACTCTCTCTCTCTCTCTGAAAATAGGTCAAGTTACAAATATTTTCTTTCAGATATATTGCTGATTATCATAAACGGCCACAGCAACGAAGAGGAATGACTAAGGGACTATTTGTTAATCTATCAGACCAAACCAGTTTGAATGGAATCTCTCTGTGTGTATGTGTGTGTGTGTGTGTGTGTGTGTGTGTGTGTGAAAGAGAGATAGGAGAGAGGGTCTATATGCAAATTGCTAAATTCCCAAAATTACTTTCAAGCCCTGAGGACCATTCCCCCCTTTTACTCCACAAAATTAAGAATAGGTCACACGCACACACATACACACACACACATCCTGCTAAACTGATGTTAAGGTTTGGGAAAACAGGAAGACTCCCCTTTCCTTACCTAAATATACCCATGGTGATTAAACTCACAGCAGGTCAGGTTGGCCGGCACCATAAACCATAAACATGCATTTCGCTTTCTCATTCTATCTAAATTACAGAGAGCATTCTTGTGCTCTTGAACTTTCTGACTGGTAACAACCTTCCATTCCGAAGGGTGTCTTGTCCTCTCGTTTGTCTGCGGGGCCTTTGCCAAAAGAATCCTGCAGGTGAATCCTGCAGTGGTTCAGCAGCAGCTTTCAGGGTGGGTGGGGCCCACATCTGAAACATTACAGACTGATCTCCTGGCGTCCCTGTCAGGCAGAGACAAATCTCCTCAGGGGTCAAACGTTATTCAAATGCTCATAATGTACAAGATGAGAGAGAGAGAGACTTTAGCAGAAACGTTCCATACAGAAGGCCCTGAACCTCCTGTAACAACATTCCCCCTCCTGGACTGGGTTCAATACTACCAGAAGTTAATACTACAGCCTCTCAGAACTTCAGACCACTGGCCAGAACAATCTCATCAGGCTGGTATCACAGAACCCAGGATGACATAGAATGCTGGATGTTTGAAGTTAATATGCGACTGCTTTTAAAATAAGCAAAGCAAGCCTCATTGCAATACTGGAGACAAAAATGCAATCTCCTGCACACAAGTCCATCCATGCACACACCTTTAATACACACACTCATATATTCTATTAGTTAAAATAGAACGTCGTGTTTGGTTTTGTATAGACCCTTTCAAGAGAGTTCCATCATAGTTGGCCCCACAAGGCTTCCGTTTTAAAATTCCATATGTTATCTTAATGCAGAGGAAGTAGATTGGGAACCAAATAGAATGTTCAAGCATTGTTTTTGTTTTTATTGTTGAAAGGGTCTATACATACCTCATATACATCATTTATGTACATGTAGTTTGGAGAGACGAAAGTACTGTCCTTGTGTGTCTATAGGCTCCAAGGCCTATTCTCTATTCCCAGACCCACCTTGGCAGAGTGCATAGCCCTTTTCAAATGAGCCATCCCAGTATGTCGCCATGTTAACATGACCCTTCATCATGACTGCTTTGCTTATTTTACGGGGCACCACACAAAGCCAGCAGCAAGACACCAAATTGTGAAAGACCTTACTGGCAACCAGCTGGGTCCTGTCCCAAATGGCTTTCTTGTTTATTCCCAGCCTATGTTCGTAATGATGTGAAATAACAGGCAATGAACTTGGACACTGACCATTTTTCAGGAAACATAGATAATCTTTACAAACCTGATGCAACACAAAATTATTTGGGCAAAAAAAAGAAAGAAAGAAAAAAAAAAAACTCATTTGGTTAGTAAGGACCTTTAGTCCCAAAAGAATACTAGTTTGGCTTTGAGTATCCATTCTAACACAGAAAATCACATACACAACCCGGTGACAGTCGGTCATGCAACTACAGCAATCATTTCACTGAACCGAATCAGGCTAACAGCCCAGCAAACCTTCTGTAGCGATCCGTCCAATCATACTGGCATTTTACAGAAGACAAACAAGCAGATAGGACCATAAAAGTGTCACCAAGACATTTACCGAGTTTTTTGGGCTAGCTGTTGCTAGCTGTCCGATTTGTGTTATGGAAATGACTTCTGCCTATCACTCTCTCTCTGTGTGTGTGTGTGTGTGTGTGTGTGTGTGTGTGTCTTGTCTTCTGGATGCATATAATCCATGTCTGCGACGGCACCCTAAGTAAACCAACCAGTTTTGTGGAATTCCATCCACGATCTTATTGAAGTTTACACCTATCCCACAACCTTTGCTTAAATGCTGCCCCATTCAACATAAATACACACACAGACACACACACCTACTTACTACGGCAACCCAAGTGATTGACATTTTTGATTTTTTTTATAATAGTGAGTGGAAGGCATACAGAACTCACTCCCACTCACTTCAAGAAGTAGATTAGAGTAACACACCCACACACAGCATTTTCATTAGAACTTAAAACAGACTGCTGCCAAAAGTTTGTAACATGATCAAGAAAAACATTCAGTGCATACACTCACATCCATAGACAAACTCCATAGACTCAATGTGTATACTGATATATATGGTAATAGAAAACATTAAGTAGCTGATATGCTGAGATGGTCATATGTATATGTGACTTACAACTATGATGATAACAAACATAGGAGACTTCTGGCAGAGGTGCAGAGGATGTGAATGTAACACAGGTCCGCACACAGACACACACACACACAGACACACACCTCTCCATCTCTTTCCAATTACTAGCCCGGAACAAACAATAAATGTGCAAGGGAACGCTGCTGGGTAAAAAGTGAGTGTTTATTGCCCTCAATAAACAATTAAAAAACTTGTTCATGATTACCACTCACAGGTACACAAAGACAGTCCAGTGTGTGTGTGTGTGTGTGTGTGTGTGTGCTTATCAGAGAGGAGGCCAGATCTTTGCAACTTCCTCATGAAGGGATTCTGGAATCCACTGATGAAATGCTGAAAGGAGATCTAAAGATCACAGAGAAAGAGAGTAACAAAAGGTCGATCAATCAATAAATCAATCAATAAATCAATCAATCAATCAATCAATCAATCAATCAATCAATAAAGACTTTACCCTAATCAATCAAATATCAGTGACAAGCATGCACACACACACACACTTACATTTCTGGTTTTTCTTCCATGCACACAGCAGGGCTTCCCGACAGTCCACTTTCTCTGACACCAGCTGCTGTAGCAGGGCTTCTGTGCGGGGCTGTAATCTACAGAGCACAAAGCATGGAGCACAGCAGTTAAGTAGAAAATATAGAAAAACTAGTGTTTCTGTGAGTGACAGCAAGACATTGTGTGTGTGCGTGGGTGCGTGCGTGTGTGCATATTAATATATGATCATATAGTGTGAGTATATTAGCCCTTACTTGGCCCAGGTCTTCAGCATGGTAGAGGGACTAGAGAGTAGGCAGCTGCTGTACTTCTTTAATTTGGAACACACCTAACAGAAACGACAACCCAACTCAGAGCTCCAACAAGCTCAGACAAGCCACTTACTATCAAAACACACACACACACACACACCTTCACAATGACTAATGAAACTAATGAAATGATAACTAATGAAAAAAGCTGATGAATACAAGATCTTGGCGAAAAATGAATGCAATGCTGGATGGAAATAAATGTTGAGACATTGCAGAAACTTGTGGAAACGATGCCACCGCAAATGCGTGCTATAAACAAAGCAACAGGCGGTCCAACCAAACATTGTGTGACCTTTTTTTTTGGCCAGCCAGTGTACACTACTAAGCAGTCCGTCATGAATGAACATGAATGAGAGACGGAGAAAGACCGACACACACAAAAGTACCTGTCCTTCCAGTAGGAATTTGGCAAATAACTTGTAACGTTCAAGCCCCTCTGCGTAATCCATCTCAATGGAGGGCAGCTTCCAATTCACACGGACTGTGAAACAGAGAGAGAAATACAGGCAGAGAGAGAGGGAGGGAGGGAGGGACGGAGAGAGAGAGAGAGAGAGAGAGAGAGAGAGAGAGAGAGAGAGAGAGAGCGAGCATTCTTTGAGTCACAATGATGGTGACAGAAAATCTTAAGACATACACCATGCATGTTACCAATTCCTAAAGACATCCCTAACTCAAATCTCACACACACAAACATCAAAATAACACACATACAAAATCTCTCCCACTCACACACAGCATGTCCATTGATTCCGTTAAAAACACACAACTTTTTTGTTATCTCAGCATGGAATTATACACAAATACACTCTTAAGACCAAACTGTTTAGACGCTTTCTGCTTACTGATCAAATGCACTTCGCGTTAATCATATGCACCCTGTGTTCTTATGTCTTTAAAGTATTCTATTTTATGTACTTTACTTTTTAAAACATTGTAAGCTATTGCATTCATTTACTATAGTTTCTTTGTTTATGTAAAGAACATTGAATACCTTCTGTGTATGAAATGTACTATAGAACTAAACTTACCTGGCCTTTGACACATCCACCCACCTACACACACAAACACCCAACCACACACATCCACCCACTCACTCACAGCCATCCACCCACCCACATACCTACACACACACACACACACACACACACACACACACACACTCGCCCTAATGAAGTGAAATATGATGTTGGAAGAGGTTGAAGACCACACCCTTGTTTTCACAAAATAAAGCAAGAAGACTTCAAACACATCCTCACACACACACACAAACCCACCTACCGGTATATTATATGATCTTGAAACGGTCACAACACACAAGATGATGCGTTCAAACTCCCTCACACACACACACACACACACACACACACACACACTTACAGAAGGTGCTCTGGCAGTGGCATCTGACACGGCCGGAGTCTGGGCAGTACCAAGGGCTGGGGCTTTCCTCTGGGGCGCTGAAGTGGCAGTACTGTGGGAGGAGCTTAGGGACCCAATCCGCCTCCACCGCACACACTCCTGCAACACGCACAAGCGCACACAATAAATATAGACCCTTTCAACAATAAAAACAAAAACAATATGGATAACATATGGAATGTTAAAACGGAAGCCTTGTGGGGCCAACTATGATGCTGGTAATGGAACTCTCTTGAAAGGGTCTATACAGATACATATAAGGGAAGACTCTGTGTTGATTATATAAACCTGGAAAAAACAACAACAAACAGCGTACAGTTCTTCTTCTTGTTCTTTGTTCTCTCTCATACCTAAAAAAACACGTGTTGGTCTTGCTAAGCAAAACAGCCCCACACACATAAAAGACCAACAAAAGCCCAACAAGTCAAAAAAGCCCACGCCATTCCTGATGCAAATTGTTCCTGCACACACACACACACACACACTAAAAAAGTCACACTCACAAACACAGCACAATAATATACATAAAAACAGACACACACACACACACACCTTTCATGTACATCTTGGTGGTCTCCATAATCTCCTGGTAGACCACAAACTCCGGGAGGGTCTTGGAGAGGGTGGAGCTTGGGTGGAGGAATACAGGCTCATCCAGGAGAGGAGTCTGCAGTACGGTACACCAGCGGGGACAAAAAGGGAGAGAATTTATTGTCAGTTAAGTAATGATCATAAATGTTGTTGAGAAAAGCTTGAGTAGACTATAATCTTAATCTCTGATCAAACTTTAAGACATTGTATAGGCTGTTGGCATGTACTTGTGTGTTGGTGACTTATGTCCATGTCTTTGTTAGTTTCTGTATGTGTACCACCCTTTGAGTTTGTGTGTGTATGTGTGTGCTTGTGTGTGCGTGCGCGCACGTGTGTGTGTGTACTGCAGAGACCTTGTATCCGTTGACCCATTTGGGGTCCAGCAGCTCCTCTGATTGGACTCGGCGGGCCAGGTGGTCTCCCAGACCGGCCAGCACCACCTGCCTGATGCACTGCACCTGAGCCGCAGTAGGGGGCGCCATCTTACTGTCCACAAACACTCCCAGCTCAGGGCTCACCGTGTTCACTGAACGAGGAGCGACAGAGGGCAGTCAGGGACACACAGACAGCGGAAACGCGGGAAAAGACCTGTTGGCTGTGTGTGAGTGTGTACAAAGACCTGTATTCTGTGTACGTGTGTGCGTGTAAAGACCTGTGTCCATATGTGGACCTTAGTGGTTTATGGGTGCCAGTATCTATGCGAGTGTGTTACATGTTAATGTGTAAGAATGAGTATGTCTGATGTGAGTGTGTGTTTTTGGGTGTATTCATGTGTGTTGGGTGGCTTTGCGAGTTCCTCTAAAGGCGAGTGCAGACCTAGCAGACCTCAAAACACTACCTACGATATCGACTGACAGTTGAGTCGCCTTGTGTTGCCTTTCCCTGGCGAACAAAAGTCTCACTGTGCACACAGCAAAGACTATCCGCCTTCAACAAGAATGTAGGCTATGTTCTGCTGCCAGCATGATATGCTGTGTAACATTAACAAAGCTGTGACAGACATCATCAGATGTCAAACCGTCAGCTAGGTCTGTACTCGCCCTAAAACCATGTTGCCTTAGCTTCAGTGCCTGTGTAAGCATGCAAGTGTGAGTGTCTGTCTGTCACAGTAGTAAGTACACATAATTTCATGTCAGATTCTGTGCCTGTGAATGTGTGTGTGTGTGTGTTTTAGAGAACGTATGTGTGAGTCTGTTACCTGCATTGGTAAGTTGTCCTCGGAGTCTTCGGATTTCCATCATGGCTTTGTAGCGAAGGCCATTCTCCTCACAAAACTGAGGTGTGCAGCCAGCAAACTCACAAGCACCCACCGCACCTACACACACACACACACACACACACATGTTCATACACACAATCATCATGTTCATATTCACCACACCACATATTTCACCACATTGATCTAATTTGTGTAGATATGCCTACGTAGGAGGTGGGTGCATAAGGGTTTCTACTTTCCTCACTCACTCCCATATTCATCCAGCATGACCATGAGGTCCCCCAGCAGTAAAGGCTCTGTGTGTGTGTGTGTGTGTGTGTGTGTGTGTGTGTGTGTGTGTGTGTGTGTGTGTGTGTGTGTGTACATACCAAGCATGACCATGAGGTCCCCCAGCAGCAGGGTGTGTCCTTGTCCAGCCCACAGTCTCCTCATCTGGGCCATGCGAGCTCTCCTCTGCTTATGACCTTCACTGTCCTCCTCCTTAGCAACTGGCCTGAGATGGGGCGTGGGGGGGGGGGGGGGGGGTTTAGTTAGGTTCTGTATGTTTGTGGCTACTGTACTAAGACACAACTACACATCATTGAAATGCCTGTATTTTTTTTCAGTGATAAAACCACTAGAGTATTCATGCCACAAGAAGAGGGAGTGAGGTTAAAGAAGGAAGATGGACAAGAGCATCAGAAGAACAGAGGAGTGAAAAGAGACAACAGGACAGTATGAGAATGAGAGAGGGATGGAGAGAAAGAGAGTGCACACAGAGTTGAGATACCAACTGCCATGTGGTCACATGACCCTGGGGTGCTGTGACCCCCGACCCGTGTCCCCACCTGTCGAGGTCCTGGAAGATCTCGCGCACGGTCATGGCGGCCACCAGGGCGATGAGATAAGCCATGCAGTCCTGCTGCCGGCCCAGCGCCAGCATCTTAGCGTAGCGCGGCGACACCGGAAACGCCGCCATCGCCCGGCCCAGGGGGCTGATGGGACAGCTCATGCGCGCCCGCTGGAGCTCACGCATCCTGGTGGGAGAGCAAACACACACACACACACACACACACACACACACACACACACACAAACACAAACACAAACACAAACACAAACACAAACACAAACACACACACACACACACACAAGATCACAAGAGGTTTTAAGTGGAAGGAGAGAAGCAGAGTAAAGGGGGTGATATATGTCTGTGAAGTGAGTGGGAGAGAGAGATGGGGTGGGATCAGGAAATGACCCGCACTGGAACCCGTCTCCCCATGGCCACGTGGACCCAAATATAGTACAGCGTACTACTAACCTAAAATTCATTTAAAATATTGCTAATGTGCAACGGGAATAGTATTTTGAAAAGATGTCAAATGTTTTTTTGACATTAGTTCACAATACTGACATATGGTCCGCCACTTCATATGTTTGTGTAGGAACTCAAATTTGAAACATGGTCAACAAGCAAAAAGGCACACTGTTTATTACCGTTAAAGAGTGCATTTGGTATATTCACGATATATCTGTATCGAACATCCTGTACCTAAACAATTCGACATGAATATGTACTTTTACACCCCTAGTGTTTGTGGATTGTGTGTGTGTGTGTGTGTGTGTACACTGTATGTGAGTATGTGTCTATTATGTATGTGCATATTTCATGTGTGTATGTTGGAATCTGTGAATGTGTGTGCGCGCGTCAGTGTATTTTGCATATGTGTGTGTGCCTGTCGGTGTACTTTGCATATGTGTGTGTGCCTGTCGGTGTATTTTGTGTATGTGTGCGTGTCCGTGTATTTTGTGTATGTGTGCGTGTCCGTGTATTTTGTGCATGTGTGTGTGTGTGTGTGTGTGTGTGTGTGTGTCGGTGTATGCTGTGTGTGTGTGCGCATGTCGGTGTATTTTGTGCATGTGTATGTGTGTGTCCTCACCGTCCCTGGCGTGGAGGCGGCTCCAGGGCTCCCAGAGAGATGAGCAGCTCCTCAGCAGACAGCAGAGCCTCAGAGGACGGGGGAGTAGGGAACGGGAAATTCACCACCTAGAACACACACACAAACTGAATAAGGTGTGTGTAGCTAGGTCTAATGTGACTGCCTACAAATTGGCGTCAAAACGCGTTCTCTCAACAACCAAAAACGCGTTCTCTCAACAACCTCTGGCTATAGCACTCTAAAGTCGCACATGCACCTTAAAGCAAGCAAATAAATGCTTTGAAAACATCAGTTTGGCCGCAAGGGCAGGAGAGTAGCAGCACAACAACAGCACAGAGGCTGACCGGTCCGGTGGTAGGGCTAATGCTATGAGATTATTAGGCCTAAAATACAAGGTATTTACGGGAAAATATTAAAACGGGAAGACAGCAGGAAAAAGTTTAAATAAGAAAAAAACAGTAGGGTTGACAGCTATGATATGTAATATGAACAGCAAACACAAACATATATACCTGCATGAAATATACACAACACACACACATTTACATACAAGTATAGATATACATACATACTGTATGTGTGTGCATTCATACATCCACCACGAGTAAACACACATTCATAGGTGGTCTGGTCACTGTTTATAATAACAACTTTAAATGTAGAATTGTACAAATTGATATGTTCTCCACTTTTGAGGTACAGCTTGTAAAGATAAATGCCACCCTCCGCTGTGCATTAGTTTACCGACCACCAAAAATTAAGCTTAATTGTAATTTCATTCAAGAATTTGCTGATCTACTATCTTTTATGGCCTCTCACTCTGACAATTTCATGATTTTAGGGGATTTTAAAAGGAGAATTCCGGTGTGATATTGACCTAAAGTGTGTTGAAACATGATACCGAGTGTGAACGTATGTCTCATAGCCCATCTCGGCTTGTCCCCTGCACTCCAAAATCTGGCGCTAGTTAGCCGATGCTACCAACAGCTTTTTCAATGGTGGTGCTTCGGCATCGGGCTAGCCATGCAAATAAATCACTGTTTTACACCATTTACGAGGCTCAATGTATCTCCACACTTCATTGGTAGACTTCCGAGGGCCCTGACGTTTAAAACGAGACATTGAGAACTTTGAAAAAGCACTGGTAGTTTACTTACAAGACAATTTATGCAGACAGTATCTTCACGAAGTTTAGCGTTTGCAGCTATCTTGAATTTAGTCACGATAAGTCGAGCGACAAGTAAGAATGAACAGGTATGATAAGGGATCAGATTCCAAAAATAATTCAGTGGAAATGCATGGATTCCAGTTTCTTCCAGTAGCAGCAACTGGAATCCATGCATTTCCACGGAATTATTTTTGGAACTTAGGTCTTCATCTCAGAATCTTCTCTATATCCCCAAAACACGCCTTAAAACTAAGGGTGATAGAGCCTTCTCTGTTGTTGCCCCCAAACTCTGGAATAGTCTACCTGTACATATTAAGTTCTCTCCAACCATTGACTGCTTTAAGTCTAACTTAAAGACTTTCATTTTCTCCCAAGCTTTAAATCTACCTTAATACCTCCCCCCCCCCCGCCCACACACACACACACACACACACACACACTCTTTATTCTTTATTTTATTTTTGACCAATTTGTTTATTGTTTATTATGACCGCCGCGCAGCGAATATTTTCAGGTCATATTTTGTACCGCTATGCGGTACATCTAGTTATTTCAATTATTTATTTATTTTATGTTATGTTATTATTGTTGTTATGTTATGTTATTATTGGTTGTACCATTTTCATTGTTTTATGTTTGTTTGTAAGCACTTTGGTTCAACTCATTTGTTTTTAAATGTGCTATAGAAATAAAGTTGACTTGACTTGACACACACACCATCATTCTTACGCTCACATACACACACACACACACACACAGTGCGTGTGTGTGTATGTGAGATATATATATCTCCCCGCACCATGCAGGACAAACACCAAATACACAAAAAAAAGTTAAGCATTGTCTGTTTAACAACCTCTTGACATGTAGGTGTGGGTAGTAGTGTACAGCTGAAACAATAGCTTTTCACGCAGATCTATTTGCCAGCTTACTGAGTGTGCGTTTGTGTGTGTACTGAAAGGTCTACCTGCACAGTATGTCTAAGTTTTAATGGTGTGTGTAGTTCACCTTTTGAATGTTAAGGTCCTTCATCTGAAGCACAAGGTCGTCCACCGGTCTTCGAGTGATCTCTGCCTCAGCAAACAAACTGAAGTCACTGAACACTGCTGACGAGAAGAGCCTACACACACACACACACACACACACACACACACACACACACACACACACAAGTGCACATGTAAATACAGTTGAAACCAGAAGTTTACATACCCTACATACACATGCTAAAGTTGACTAAAAAGAGGAATAAAAAATCATCTTTTGGAAATTGATCTTAATGCCTTAATTAATAAAATGAAAAAAATCTAACCTTTAAAGGGACACCAGGCAACGTTTCGTGTTAATTACTCATCTTCGTAAGTCGGTATATGGTTAAATGACTCATTACAGGGCGAATGAAGACTCTCTCGCCCGCCCCTACTGCCTATAGGAAGAATATCCCGCTTGCAAGTTCAGTGTATCGTACCCGCCGACCGAAGCAGGATCAGTTTACATCCTGCATCCACAGCACAGAGGCAGGCTAACGAAACGCTAGAGATTGTTGCAAACGTGTGTATAATGGCAGAGCCGGCGAAGAAGCAGTGAAAACCCTTGACAGAAGATGCAAAGAAAAGGAAAAGAGCTTCAGACCGAGCGAGAAAAAGCATCAGGCTTGCCTGGTGTCCCTTTAAGGACAGCAATTTTCTTTGTGAATTAAAAATGTATCGTAAATAAATAAATGTTCTTCCTTAAAATACAGGGTTTCATATACATACCCCTATGTTAAATTCCCATAGAGGCAGGCAGATTTTTATTTTTAAAGGCCAGTTATTTCATGGATTCAGGATACTACGCATCCTGATAAAGTTCTCTTGGCCTTTGGAATTAAAATAGCCCCACATCATCGCATACCCTTCACCATATCTAGAGATTAGCATGGTTTTATTTCAGTTAGCCTAATAGCTGGTTTGATTTGCATTGAGAGATGATGTTATGGAAATATATATATAATAAATATACCCCATGCCAATCGTGAGATATGGGGAAGGGTATGTGATTATGTGGGGCTATTTTAACTCCAACTTATGAGCCCCTGTATTTTTTCCAGTTTTTATTCAGTTGTGTGCTGAGGTATTTTTTCCCCTGTATCGGTTGAAACACAGCCCATAATCACTTTCCCAATGCTCCGGTTCCAGAATAGAATTGAGTATGGCTACGTCAGGCTACAGTTAGCAGCTGTGTTATATTCACAGTACAGGGGAAAGGAATGCTATTACATGAAAAGTGTAGCATATTATGTGATCAATATCCTTCCACATGTTCCAGATGCACACGCACACAACACACACCTGTAGCAGTGGCCGGGCTCTGTCCTGCCAGCTCGTCCTGCCCTCTGATTGGCCGAGGCCTGGGAGATCCAGTTGACCTTGAAGGAGGACACTCCGGTGACGCGATCATAGAAGCGCTGCTTGACCCGGCCACAGTCCACCACGTAACGCACCCCAGGGATGGTCACCGACGTCTCCGCCACGTTAGTGGCCACCACACACAGCCTCGTGCCCGCAGGGGGAGGACGGAACACCTGCATGCAAATGCACACACACACACACACACACACACACACACACAGCAGTTAGGCATTCGGTACACTCACACAAATAAGGTATAACAAACATAACCATGGGCATGCATAATTTCTGCAAATCCCTGCATAGAAGGCATACACACAATATACAAGTGAAAAGTAAAAAAGTGATATATATATATATATATATATATAAACCCCCCCCCCCCCCCACACACACACACACACACACACACACACACACACTTACCTTAGCTTGCTGTTCAGGGGCCAGGAGTGAATAGAGAGGGAGCACATACAGGGGGATGGATGGATCAGCCTTCTCCTCTGGATTAACAGAAACGCAACACGAAACGCAACGCACAACACACACACACACACACACACTTCATAAAATGCAAAACTACTCTCAGAGGCCTATCCACCACACGCACACACGTCTAGCACACAAAAAAAACACACCATACATCATAGCACAGCCATTAAGACACAATCAATAAATATTTGTGTGAGTGAGAAAGTAAGTGAGTGAGTGAGAGCAATAAGTCTCACCACCATCCTCTGGATGATCTCCCAGGTCCAGATCAGAGCCTTCGTCATCATCATCATCATCCTCCTCGTCGATGCCGGCCTGCCGATCCTCATCTCCCTCATCCACTGGCAACGCCGAGTAGTTATCCAGGTCTATCCTCGGGAGAGACTGATGGGGGGGGGGGGGCAAAATAAGGGAGAGAAGTGGAGTAGGACGGGAGGGGAGAGAGAGGGTAAGAAAAAAGGCCTTTTATATGTCTATGCTAGATCAGCAGAGGAACAGAGAAAACAGACTTGTTTGTGTTTTTCTGATCTGGTGTCTGCATGGACGCTCACCACTGTCTTCTTCTGTTTCTTCTTAGACTTCTTCAGCTCTGCGGCCAGGTCCTCTTCTCCCTCTGCTCTCAGACAAACAGAGACACACACACACACACAGACAGTTGATACACATGTGATACTGTTAAGGTGAATTCAATGATGGTGCCTGTCTTTATAGAGACTAGAGGGTAATATGCTTTAGAGCAGCGTTTCTCAAACTGTGGGTCGCGGAGACATGCCAGGTGGGGTTTTTTTTATTTATTTTTTTTTTATCTGTAGCCTGGGCCCAGGTAGCACCCGATGCGCAATGGACGCACTGTGTTATTCACAGGGAAGCGCTCGTGTCAAGGCAGCTTAGTTAGTCCCGACCTTGTTGTGAGCCCTTAACCTGGCCCTTAAAAGCGCGTCTATTCTCCGCACTTTGCGAAGAGATGGTAGCTGACCAAAAGGCTGTACTGTTTCACAGCGAGGCAAGGTGGCTTTCCTGAGGTGAAGTGCTGTCGCGCGTGTTTGAGCTCCGAGTCACCTCTTCTTGGAGGAAGAGCGCATGTTTGAATCTGCAAGCACGTTCACTAATGAACATTTCTTGACGAAGCTGGCCTATCTTAGCGATATATTTGATATATCTTAGCGATACATTTGAGTTAAATGTCCAGTTACAAGGCAAAGACAAGCACCTACCTCACCTAGGAAATAAGATTACTGCATTCACCAAAAAAACTTGAGTATGGGACAGGCGCCTCGATCGCGACAGTAATATGCCTTCGAGATTTCTGAGCGAAATCGCTGAAACGTCTGATTGGGAGGCACTCTTGTGATCCTATGTATTGAACAGTAGGCCTACATCACATCCCTGCAAAGTTTATTTTAAAAATATTTCCCAACCAGCAGTGCTCAGTATGACTGGATTATGGATCCATTTAATGCAGCATGTTGGCATTTCATTGAATATATTGTACAATGCTGTAAAATGGCCTATGCTTCCTAATATGTTGCTGGAAAACAGAAATATGTGTGTTATGTATTTATTTATTATTATATCTGCAGCACCAGCTGATTGTAACTCTGTTGAAGAGGATATATTTAGAACTTGTCATTATTTCAATAAATTTGACAATTTTAAGCTTGACCTACCACTTTCTTAGAGCGATGAGGGACAGGTGGGGCTCGAGAATGCCCCCTTGATCAAAGTGGGGAATGAAAGAAAAAGTTTGAGAACCACTGATCTAGTTTGTTAACTACCACAGTCACGAGTTGGGTCGCGATAGTCTGTCATTTTTAAAAAGTGGGTCCCCAGCAAAAAAGTTTGAGAAACTGCTTTAGAGAGAGAGAGAGTATGTGTGTGTGTGTGTATGTGTATGTGAGAATGAGAGTGTGAGATCACCTTGTTGGTCCCTCTTGGGTCTGTAAGGAAAGGCTTTCCTCAGCCGTCTGCACACAGAGTGCACTTCTGCCTGACCAGTCAGAAACATAAGAATCCCACCTGAAACACACACACACACAAAATGTAACACATACATACACCTAGATTCCTAAGGGGTTTAACAGACACTCCCCACCCCCACGCGCGTGCACACACACACACACACACACACACACACACACACACACACACACACACACACACACACACACACACACACACACACACACACACACACACACACACACACACGCCGGCTGCTTCTTGGCACCCGCCTCTCAGAGCCAAGAGCCCAGGGCCCAGCCTCGAGCAGATAGCTGTCAATCAACCTCTGCCTGCAACTACACGCCAACTCCACCTGCCCGCAGTGGGGAATGCATGGCATTTAGTGTGGGTGTGTATCTGTGTGGGTGTGTGTCTGTGTGTGTGTGGATCTGTGTTCATTCCAAATGAATCTCCAAGAGAGTGGCTACATGCAAATACATGTGAACCATGTGTACATTGCGATGAGCATGTTCTGGTGTGCAAGAGCTGAGCATGTAATCCATTGTGTGTGATTATACTTGAGTACGTGAGGAGGGGGGAAAAAAAAAATTTAAATGCTGGAGAGTGAATGTGTGTGCGCATTTGTGTGAAACTTGGTGTTTATACGTGTGGTTTGGGGGGGAGGGGGTGTGTGAGTGTGTGTTTGCACAAATGCATTAGGGTAAATGTGTGTGCGAGTGTGCTTATGTGTGTCACCTGGCGGGAGCATGCGGTGGATCTTGCACGTCTTGCGGAAGGCCTCTCCAGTGTAGTCCTCCATGGGAGTCCTCTTGTTAAAGTGCACCGTGACGGGGAACTGACGGGCCTCCACCTACACACACACAAACGCACACACATATGCACAAACACACACACACACACACACACACACTGCCTCAGTTATATAATCACCACTTACAAGAAACACAGGTGGCAACACTAAAAAGGCTACAAAAAGACAGGAGGAGGGATATGTATGTGAATGTGCGAGTCTGTGTGTGTGGGTGTGTGAGAGAGAGAGAGAGAGAGAGAGAGAGAGAGAGTGTGTGAGTGATAGGAAAATAGAGACAGCAAGAGAGAGATGAGACCTTGATAACAGGTGGAGGGGTAGAGAAGAGTTTCTGGTTCTGAGTGAAGTCCTCCACACGCAGAGTAGCTGACATGATCACCAGCTTCATGGGAAGACCTTTCTGTAACACACACACAGACACACACTCACACATTAAATGGAATGGCAACTTATGGAACTTATGGGTATGGAAGTCTGTAAGAACGCATATAAAAACATTGCTTATCTTTCTTTCTGCATACATGTACACCATGGTACGGTATGTGAATTAGTTCTGTGAATGCTGCTACATGTGACCACAGACTATAGTACTATGAGAATGTGTGTGTGTGTGTGTGTGTGTGTGTATGGGATACTATACACACCATTTCTGTATCAGTGTGACTGTGTGTCTGTGTGTATGTGTGTGTGTGTTACCTTGTTGCGCAGCGGTACGATGCGGGACAGGAGTCCGATGAGGATGTCTGTGTAAACACTCCGCTCGTGGGCTTCATCGATGATGACCACACTGTACTTCTGCAGCAGGAAGTCCTGAACAAGACAAAAACCCATTTTGTCTTTACATAGATGTATAATAACAAAGTAGAACTACTTCACTACTGTACTGTAGTTACATACTAAAAGGCTGTAGACTATCTCAGGGTATCTGCACATTTCCCAAGTGCAAATTTAAAGACTTTTAAGACCTTTTCAAGACATCTAAATGGAAAAATTAATACTATACCACGGCAAAAAATATACAACTTAAAACTTGTTTTTTCTACTATAGTAGAAACTTTTCTACTTTTTTTTTTTTATTTTAACACCCACCCCATTTGGGATGTCTGCATGGGATGTCTAAGTTACCAAATATATTTTGGTGAAAGAAAATAATTGTGTGTGAATTACCTTCACAGCTATTCAATGCCCAATTTTAGGGTCTGGACTGCTTGCTTTTGAAGCTGGCTGTACATATCTGGTTGTGCTACTGGCTGAGGCTGACTGTTCTTCACCTGTGTCTGTAGTAGCCTAGGCTACTTGCCAAACATGTGTACTGGTCTGAATTCCCTTATTTTTTCAAAGGTAGACTAAGCTATTTAAATATTCTAATAGGCCTACTAACTTAGGCATCTATTGTCCCATATGCAGCACAGCAAATCAAAGGTAATACATTTGCAGTTGTATTTAAACCAACCAAAGCTTGACTGAAACATTGTAAACCATTGACTTGTTTTAAAAAAATGTATGGGAAAAGTTAAACACCCCTCCTCGCATGTTCCTGCTGAAAAACTGCTGTTTTCATCTCAATCACGCACGTAATATGAACACACAGATGCGTTTTTTTTTTTTTTTTTTATGTAGCCAGTCGCCGACATTCAAAAAAAAAAATATGCGGTTATATTTCACAACTTTGGCCTACTGGGAAAGGCTGGCAAGCAAGCTGCAGACCGATATTACAGGTAGGCTATTATAACTTAGACAGATATTTACTTAGGCGAAGCCAGCAAAACACGCTGGAGAGATGCAAACAGATACACTTAATGTGTATTTCCTCCTGATTGAGAAAACGTTTGTTTTCTTTTTCTGTCGGTCCGTGGTTCATTCATAAATTGCGCAGCAAATTATCAGATGAGAGACAGAAGCACCACGCATAATTTGACCAGCAATCTTCGCGTCCATAGTTTGTGAAACGATGCGGCGTCCGACCAAAGATTCTAGAAGCCCAGCGCAACTCCAAAAAGGAGGACAAATGAGCGTCCGGCTTGAGGCTGCGCTGGACAGGCTGAACTGTCCGGCCTAAATCCGAACGTATGGCCACCCTATCGCTAACTTACCCAGCTCTTTCTCCCGCTCACTCTACCGCTCGCGTAGGCTACCTAGGCCTACGTATCTCTCAGGCCTCGGCTATACCACGAAAACGTAAGGCATATTTTTACATATTCTTACCATTTTCACACCTTTAACGATCCGTGAAAACGTCTTCACTCTGCAACCACTACACTTCCTTCAGTAGCCAGTCACTTATACATTTCCGTTTAAAAAAACACACGAAACCAGATGGAGACATTTCACTCGCTCTCTCACACTCGCTGGCGGTCCCATACACACATTTAATACCTCCTTTACGAAAATTCAAGACATTCCAGACAATTTAAGACTTTTCTAGCCTTAAAAACCGAAAGTTGTATTTAAGACATTTTAAGACTTTTTAAGGACCCGCGGGAACCCTGCTATCTGTACTCTACTGGAGTATTATTTTTTTCTCCTACTTCCACTTTAGTACATATTTTCGTTAAGTTTAATACTTTTACTCCGATACATTTTTTATGTGCTGCATTGTTGCACGTTACAATTATAAAAATGTTACAAATCATTCCAAACCCACATTATCACTGCCAGAGCGGTAGATGGCTCGGTCACCAGGTTTGATGAAGCTGTTTTCATTTGCCGGAGTGAAAGACAATTCATATTGAATTAAGTGCTTACTCTGCCTCCCGAAAGATTGCACAATAATGGCCTTCAAAAATGTACCGTTGAATATGAAGAAACATAAGTAAGTTACAAATATTATAATACACAAATGGCACACCAGCTTGAGCTATCAGTAAGCGCTAGCTAACTAGCTACCCGCGGTTCATGACATGTTGTGTTCACTTAACGTTAACTAGCTGGCTATCATAGAGGCTGTGTCACGCTGAATGGTGTATAGCAAACCGGGCATCGGTTTCACTGCACATAAATTGCTTCTTTTAACCCATCTACAAGGCTAACAAGAGCTCCACACTTTGTCGACAGAGTAATTAGGTTCTTATCATTTAAAACGAGGCATTGGCAACATTGTATGTGTGCTGAAAGTTTATTTAGAAGACAGTTTACAGACACACTTTTGTTTGCAAAGAGTTAAGCTCAGTGTTTTAAGTTGCTTTTGTACATTTCTGTCTTTGTACTGCTACTAGCCCACAGCCAAAGAATTGTGAGTGTCCTTTAGGCTAAACATTTGAAATAATATAAACAACATGATATTCAAACATTTTACTGTTTTCTTTAATAACTACATTACACAATACTTGTACTTTTACTTTCAGTACTTGAGTAGTACATTTTAAAATAAACTACTTGCAATACTTACATATTTCATACTTTAGTACTTCCACAGTGTGGTGCTTAAAGAGCACTTCAACTTCTATTCAAGTCATTTTTTTGATAGAGCACTTGTACTTTTACTCAAGTATGGGTCTCTGGTACTTTATACATGTCTGCGTCTTTATGTGTGTGAATAACATTAAAAACTATAAGAAATTGGTTTTCTGCTCATTTGCTGTGGACCGTGTTGTGGTATGGCCAAGCACAACATTTCCACAAATGTGTCACTTTGCTTAAACCCGTCATACATGAACCTGTGTGGCTTAAGAAAACAAACTGTAAAATCAGCTGTGTGTTTCTTTAGACTGCGTGTTTCCCTTTCAACATAGGTGTGTTTGGGTAAACACACATGCGTGTCTGAGTTTTTACCTTTTGTACTTCTTTAAGCAGAACTCCGTCGGTCATGAATTTGATCTTTGTGTCCTTGGTCACATTCCCCTCATACCTGATCTGGTAGGACACCACCCTGTTGACAGACACACACGTACACACGTTACAACATTGTGGTGTCTCACTGCCGATGCTATTGATAGTGGGCTGCGATGGGGTCGTACCCTGTCGACACGTTCATTTCCTTGGCAACCCGATGGGACATGCTGACCGCTGCCACTCTCCTGGGCTCAGTCACTCCAATGATCCCACTGCCACTGTGAGAGTGAGTGAGTGTAAGAGTGTATATGTGTTTGTGTGTGTTAGTGATTGTGCGAGTGAAAGAGAGAGAGAGTGAGAGTGATGAGGAAAGAGGACAGGATTAGACGGACACATTCAATGGCGGAGCACAGAAGAATGCTGCCCTCTATGTGTGATGTGATGTTAGCACTAAAGGGACGGGACTGTCATGTACAGTATAAGGTTGTTCAAAACCTGCTAAAAATAATGTAATCACATTCCTAAATCTTCCAGTCCACAAGTTTGTCATAGTTATAGCCCTTCATAGAGGGACTGTGGGACCGGAGTTTGTGTGTTTGTGTGTATGTGTGTGTACCTGGCATAGCCGGCTTCATAGAGAAACTGTGGGACCTGTGTGGTTTTGCCGCTGCCGGTCTCTCCACACAGGACCACACAAGGATTCTCCCTCACAGCCTCCATTATCACCTGTTCCTCAGCCAGCACCGGCAGCTTCAGACGAGCAGCCTACGACCACACAAATAGCCATTCCCATAAACACAGACACATACACAATGAACCGCATATACATGAGTACGCACGCAAGCACTGAAATTTTCAACGGACAAATATTTGATAAACAATGGACTTCATTGAGCAACACCGACAAATATCCAACCGAATTAAAATCTACACGACGGTGGTAGAGTGTGGGGTTGTATTGGAATCTAATGTAATTGAATTCTGAAAACGGAGTGCACCACACTGGCGCACTCATGACTGTGGGTATGTGCAGGGGCCTTAACATACCCGTTTCCAGCTATAACATTATCTTTATCCTATACCGTTTTCTTCAGCAATGCAAAAAAATTAACTGAATAGTCTGGTCGCCACAATTGACAGTGTTGTAACAATTACCAGAGTTAACTTGAATGCAACAGTTTTGAACAGCTTTGAGCAGTTTGGTCATAATGCGGATTTGATAGCGTTTTAGCCTGCCGTCTTCAATTCATACACTGTAAAAAAATAAAAAAATATTCCTGCACAATATTTTAACTGGTGAGCACGCAGAGGAGGGGTAGGTCCGAGAGAGAGAGAAAGGGAGAACGGTTAGTTAGAGATGTGCATAGCGACACGAGGATACACAATTAAGAGGTTTTCCCTGAATTTAAATAGGACAAGCAAAAAATATCTTTGTGGCGGGCAAGGTTGAATTTGTGGCGGTGTGTCACAAGTCAATGTGTGAGAAAGACTGAATTAACTTACTACACGTCCAGTCATATTACCCCACACTGGCAGGCAGGGACACACACACAGCAGTGTTGTGCAGTCCGGCCGAAATTGAGTAGTCACCCGCGGTTATGAGTCATAAAAAAATATTTTCATGATATTCGGGTAATTTGTGGGCGGGTTAGTTAAAATTAATTAAATATATATTTTTACAAAAATACTTAAAGTATCACAAGAAGGCTAGCATCAATATTTAACTCATAATTGTTTTTCAAAGATACCATTGGTTGAAGCATACTTGCCACATAGGTGGAGACGGTAGAGATGGAGATGGTAAAGAAGCTGAAGACGCCAGAAGTTAAAAAAATAAAGACACCCATCCAGGAAAAGCGATATATGGGAAATATTTGGAAAGTTTCTTAAAGAAGATGACAGTAGTGCAAGTTAGGCCTATGTTCTATGTACTTCTTGCGAAGCCATTTAAAAGACAGCCACAAAACAGGCACGACCAACATACAGTAACTCGTCACAAATGCGGCACTGGTAGACTAAGCCCTCCCAGCCAAACCAAGTAAGTGCAATTCCCAGACCTCAAGCAAGCAATAGATAGGTTTATATACTGACCTGGAACAGCTTTTTTCGACTAGGCACAAGACCTAATGACAAGTCGCTCAGTAAAATAATGCTGATACTTTGCCACCTGCCCATATTAAACTTGCGCATAACATTTATTCTTGCGCCTGCAAGAATAAATGTTACGCTACACAGACTACACAACCATATCTACCGGTATGTATAGGCCATATAGGTTCGCACATGCATAAAAGTTACCTTAGTTGGTTGTGTCTGTGACTTTAAAAAGTGTATGTGCTTCAGTAAAGCTTTCTGCTTCATTTAGCATTATAAACCAGTTTTGACCAGCAATATATCTCTCTTGCCTACCTTGCTGCCTTCACCATTTCTGTTTTCGAAAGAAAAATGTATGTCTATGGCCTTGAAGTCTTGTCTTAGTGTTTAGCTAATCCTTAGCTGGTTGCGTGTGTGCTTGCGCTCTTATTCTCATTCTTTCTCCTGCGCAAATGTCCTGCATGCCTAGCTGTGTGTAGTTCTACTGCATAAAGTTTCGCAAATAAAATCGTTTCTTTTTTCAGTAATGGCCTACGGTCACACTGCATGGTAGGCTATAACCAAAAGCACACATTTTGTAAATAAGCGTGTCGGATCGCGGCTCGGGTATAGTCTTGTCTTAATTAATATTCGCGGTCCGAGTTGCGGTCGGGTTGATTAAAATATCGGGCAAGCTCGGACCGCTTGTGACCAAACCCGCGCAACACTGACACACAGGGACACACACACAAACACAAACACACACACACACCTGGATCTCTGGAAGTCTGTCCACAGGGATGAACACAGCTGGTTGGCATGGCTCTTTACTACAGGAGGGGGCAGCTTCTCTTTTTATTTCTTTTTTTTCCTCCTCTTTCTTCTCGTCTGCCTTTTGTTCTTCTATCTTCACCTCCATCGCTTGGTCCTGTTCATCCCTCTCTTTCACCGCTTCCTCCACGGCCTCCACTCCATCTGATTCATCCTCCGAGGAGGACTCTGACTCTTCTTTCACCTTCTGTTCTTCATCTTCAACCTCCTCATGTCTCCTCTTCCTCCTACAGTTTGCCCCACTCAGGCTGCTAATGCGTGGAGGTCCGGAGCTTGAGACAGTCCCATCAGTGGAGCTGCTCAACCACACACACACACACACACATAAGCAAATGAGTAAACAGACAAACACAAACACACAGAGCATGTGTGTAAACATGTGTGAATATATGCTATAAAATATTCCAAGACAGACTATAATGGTTTGCAAAATACCTATGTGCTACATTGTTCATATTAAACACCGTGTGAGCAACATTTTGCACAAAATCGGTTTTAAAGGAACCATATGTAAGATTGTGGCCAAAACTGGTACTGCAATCACTTTCAAATTACTGTAGAGCGGTGTATCCCCTCCCCCCTGACTCAAGGTTGCCAACCCGGATGCCGAAACACTACTGACTTTGTGATTAGTAGATAGGTGGAGGGTGGCGCATCAGGCCAAAACACAACATGACATGACAAAACACAACATCAACATCAGTTGAGGGCTGCAACTTCACTTTTTAAATGACAATATCCTGGCCGGACTACTGTTGTCAGTGATATAAGTATTTGAAATTAACATGATTTCTTAATGTCTAGTGACAATCAGGGCCATTTTATGATTAATTGAAATACATTTCTTACATATGGTTCCTTTAAATAAACAATAATGCACATCTCACTCTTTGGCCTGATAGAGTTTGTCTCCTGTGCCCAGTTTTGATGTAGTATAGAGCAGCTTCAACTCAGACTCTGGTAGCTGGACCTCTGCTAGCTTTGTCAATATGTCTGCCCGCTAAAAAAAAAAGACATGAAAAGAGGGGGGGGGGTCAGGGACAATAAATAACAGTGTGAAACACAGTCTTGAGGTTAACGTATACACAGAGAATGGCCGAGACACATTTCCAGGAAGCTGTTGTTTTAGAGAAAACCAGTTTGACTATCATGCAAACAGAACTGACAGAACATTCTTACATGTGCTTTCTTCTCTTTGAGTTCCAGAACCTTTTCAAGGTTCTTCCTCTGTTTCTTGGTGAGGGGCCGTTTCTTGGCTAGTGGGTTCTCTGGTCCTTTGGTCTTCTTGGCTTTGGAAGCGGGGAGCACAAGGGCATTACTTTTGTCTACTCCCTTCAAAGGAGTGTCATCTGATGGAATACCAAAAATAGCATGAGGTCCCACTCTGAATTGCCACAAATCGTTAAAAATCAATAAAACATTTCGCCATCACAGCACATATCTGAAATAAAGCATCCCCAACCAGACACAATTAACAAACAGAGAGACAAACTCATGGACTGCTCTCCTGCGCAGGTTTTCCCCAAAACCTCAAATGTTGCAGTAGGCTTCTTGAATACATACACAGCACCAATGGTATAGCCTATCTAATATTTGCGAATAAATTCACTTTACCACTGATTTCCACCACGACATCACTCTTTTTATCCTCTCGAGGTTCTGGCTGTTGTCGTCCCTTCCAGTTGTGTTTTTTTCTCAGTCTGCCCATCTCTAAGCATCAGAAAGAAAATAAATGACATAGTTGCAGGTCAGTCCTTGGTGTAACATTTAGGTGCTGTATCGCAAACGTTTTTAAGTCACTTTAATTTAACTAATAGGCATCGATTGATGAGTCTATACAGAGTCCAGTCGTTTGAAACTTATTGACATGTAGGCTTAGCCTTAGTGAGTTAGCTTAGTAAGTTAGTTAAACTACACAACAGCATACCGCGAATGGACAAGTTGAACCTTACTTAATGGCAATCGTTACGTTGAAAGGATACAACGATTATCCTAATATCATTTGCGACACAGTCTGTTTTCCAAAAAACTCTCACGTGTGAACTGAGTCCGCCCCCTGTTTTCCTCCGACAACGCACTTCCGCGTGAGGAATGGTTCCTAGCGCCAGACAAGTAGAAACGTCTTAAGAGTTAGTAGAGGTCCTGGGTAAGATTTATGCACTTCATTTAGCAGAGAATATCTCAACTGTTAGACTAATATGACCCCATTGAACAACGTGGGATTTGTGCCAAAACCTCTACCCGGGACGAAAGTCCTGAAAATGACCACAGGTGACACTATTATCACACTACAGGTGAATGGGACTTTTTTTCCCCTTTTATATCCTCATACATTTCCACCAGTTGAATATTCATGTTAAGATAAATACTTTTTGTATTACACTTTGTCTTAAAAATAAAATAAAATATGCATAAAATAAAATATGCAAATTAGGCACTATCTCATTAAATATACAGCTACAGATTTTCTGAGGTGATCACAATGTTCACAATGACCATGTAGCGTAAGTGTAATATTTCTGGTTTGATATTTTTGATTGTGTTTAGATGTTCAGTGTGGATGTTGTGTGGGGGTGGGGTGTCCTGTTTAGTGTTGTATTGAATGGAAAATTATAACTACAATTGTATGTAATCAAGGGGCCTTTTTTAAAAGAAAGAAAACAAGCATTTGATTAATATGACATTTTATATCCAACTTTGCTATTATCATTGGAATGTTAAAGGGCAGGGGCGGAGCCAAAGGGGTGGCCGGGGGGCACTGGACCCCTCTGAAATCTGATTGGACCCCCCAGGTGCCACCCCAGATGATTGACATATCACGGCACCGGCACCGCACGTCTTGTTGAAAAGAGCCTGTTGCATTTTGTAATCGGTTGACTGCTATATCCCTCCTGTGCAGTAGCTGGCGCTATGTATTACAAAGAGTTGTCATTCACACTGTCCACCAGCAAGCATTATACAGAGAAGGAGAAGAAGAGAGTCAAACGCTTACAGAGAATATTGCGACAGGGTGGATGTTTTGCACAGGACAGCAGCAGCCTACTTGACGGACAGTGAAATACACGTTCTAAGGTAAGTTTTCTTTTGTAAATAATCATTGTTTCAAGTCACTTTTATGTTAAGTTAGGAGAACGTTTTCTGTAGTTTAATTTTTCTGTGATATGTTCCCCTACAAGCCACGAGTAGCCTATCAAGGTAACGTTAACATTACGTTAGTAGCCTAGCTACATCTCATGTCGCCTGTAGCAGCTAACTGTTAGTATCAGCCAACTTGCATTTCACATCAGATTGTTATGTAGCATAGTCATATACATACCGTGTTTTCCGGACTATAAGGAGTATGAGTCGCATCTATTTAGAAACTTCTTTCTCAAAATCCAAGACCAAAGAACAGACAGACTAGTCTACTGTATGACTTCAACGAGGTGATCTTTAGTTTCGTTCTGCTTACAGTATCTCACTGCCACTTGCAACGCCTTTGAATGCAATCCGCTGCCGTTTACTGGCAATGCTACAGCGGACTTAAACTGCCACTTCGTGGCGATAAGTTGTAGCCTAATACATTTAACGCAGCTGCGTTAATCACTGAAAGTGCGGATGAAGTGGCCACTTCTAAATGGGACCCACTGTAGGCTATGTGGCAACACAGCCAATGCATTTTTTCAAATGTGCTTCATAAACATACAATACTGCACTACAAAAACGCAAAGATCTGAATTATACTTCTCCCTTCACCTGAATAATGAAGGTGAAAGGAAGTTATTAAGCCTTAATGGTGTTTCCTAAAGGGGGTATTGTTAAACCTGCTACTACTAATACTACAAATACAACATGAAGAAAGTCAAGGACATGCATGTCAGCTTCCTCTCATCCCAGTGTTAAAGTAAATCTGGTCTTAAATGAAAATGTATGGCTGTGTTATTTCTTTTTTGTGGGATGTCCAATTTATATGTAGAAATGCACATTTGCAAAGGTGACTTAGTATGTTGTCATAAAAGTGGCTCTCCTTTTGATCTTGCACTGCCAATGTGGCTCTTGTGAAAAAAATAGTGAGGATCGCTGGCCTAAAGCGTCTGGCATATGATTCTGATAATGCGTGCGCTTGTGTCATTTAATCATAACAGTCTGCATAATCTTTGCAGCCAACCTCTTCTGAACTTGTGATAGTTTGTCACTTAATTACTGCCATGACTAGGCCCTACACACTGTTCTACAAGTTTAGTTTGGTAATCAGATTGTTCCTCTGGTCATGGTTAAAACAAACTGCACTACTTCATGTCATGTCAGTTCATGTCGAAATGGGGTCAGATTGTTTAGAAATTATGTTTTTTTTATTATTATTATTATTTATTTACATACATACATTTACAAAACTGTAACTGATGAAGTATCTCAAAAATGAAAGCATTTAATATGTCATTAAACTTATATCCGTGCATAAAATAGTACAGCAGAGAACAGGGGTGTTTTCCTCCCAAACCAAGTTCTAAATTCCAACCAGATCTGACAGGCAACCATATCAGCTTTCATTGGACCTGATATTTGGAAATTGTGAAGTTCTCACACTTGTACTTAAGCTATTTTGGCTTTGCTGGAATTTGGAAAGTACCTTGAACAATGCTCTGATTTCTTTGTCTCTTTCTCTGCTCAGATTGCCGTTGGACTGACAAGTGGTCTACACTTCTGACTCAGTGAGGAGAAAGTAATCACTTGTGTCTTTGTTAGTTTTGGGGTGCTGTGTGAGTGTCTGTCTGTCTGTCTGTGTGTGTTTCTGTGTTAGTTTTGGGGTGCTATGTGGGTGTCTTTTTTTCACACTGCATCTTGAGTTGGGGCCCATGGCTTTCTCCTAGGTGTGAGAGTATGGTTCATTTAGTGATTCTTCCTAGTGTGCCCAGCTTTGTGTGTGTGTGTGTGTGTGTGTCTGTCTTTCTAAGTTGAAGTGCACAATTTAAGAAGCAAACACTATGTGACAGAATCCTGAAAAGAATCACATCTGGGACTTAATTACTGTCATGACTAGGGCCTACACTGTTCTACAAGTTTAGTTTGGTAATCAGACTGTTCCTCTGGTCATGGTTAAAAAATCATGTCATATCAGTTCATGTCAAAATGAGGTCAAATTGTTTTGAATTTGTTTTTTATTATTATTTATTTACATATTGTACGTTTTGTATTAACATTGTTAATAAACTGTAGATTTTATACACAAATCTCCTGTGTGCTTAAGATGTACTTCATGAAAACATTTCAACATTTACAGATTTTGATTGCAATTGATTGTGTTTCTTGAACATTCATTGTTGTAGTCTGTGGACCCCCTGAAATAGCTTTGGCCACCCTCTGGCCACCCCAAGGGTAAAAGTCTAGCTCCGCCACTGTTAAAGGGATAGCTTCACTTACATCCATCTGGGACCTCTTCCATTGAGAGTGATTTCTGCAACCGATTTTATGGTACAGCCAATCAGGACGCGGGAGGGCGGGTGTTTCATAGATGTGACGTAGTGGTTGAAGTAGCACGTCAATAGATGACGGACAAGTGGCTTATTCAATCATATGCAAGCATTTTTTTATTAGGCCCAGCCTTCTGAAGCAACACTTCAATGGATCGGTTCCAGATGGATGAGTGGAGCTAGGCGGAGCGAAATTCATCTGGCTAGGGTCAGGTTAGAGTATTAGTGCCCTCTTTGATCATGGAAAATTTGAATGACAAGTATCTCCCATCCAAGGATATCGGCAAATGTTTGTTTTCCAAAAGTAAGAATTTCACTTCACCGTGCACCTTCGACAATGAATAGCACATTACAGTTATGTTACTGTTAAACGTAACTGGTATCATTAGGCTACAAACATTATTCTGTGTCCTAAAAACTGGCATATTTTATGGAATTGTGTCATGTAAGGTCGTTGCAAAATCTAGAGAAATGTGTGAGGTGGTTAGCGGGGGACAGTTGAGACACACATTGGATTGTGTTATTACTTGAACATTCTACTGTTCGCCATATCTGTTCCTATGTCACATTTTGTTCATGATGTATTCCTTTTAACCAACGCTAATTTAAATGAAATTAATGAATTTGAACAACAAACACTTTGCAATTGCTATGTTTTTATTTATTTATTCAACTTTCCAACGAACAGTTAGTTAACTATACATTATTAAAAATGGGTGTCTCAACTGTAGGCTAGGTGTCTCAACTGTCCTCTGGGTACAGTTGAGACGCAGTCAAGACAAAAATGCACCTTATGTTCATGAGCTAATTGTGGAAAATATAAACTACTTATGGGTATTATTGATTGATAATATTTTAGTCTACAAGCTAAGGAAATGGCATGTGGAATGCATGTTGTGTGGAAAATCACTTCTTTTCAGTAGGCTATCTATTTTTTGTTTGATTTTGTGTGGGTAAAAAGTGTCTAAACTGTAGTCTACCCTACACTCATTTTCCACCTCCCCTTGTCTCCTCTCAAGTTAGAAAGTGTAATAAGACCAACGGAAAATCAAATGTAGCGATTTTCTAGGCTGATTTGACATGGAACTATACTCTCATTCAGGCATAATAATCCAGTCACTAACCGATTTGTCTGCTGCAGCTCAACCTTGTTGCTGGAAGTTAGCCTACAGGGACTATTTTCAGGTGCTGCATGATATCATTGTGCTGCTGTGCCCATGGTGTTCCTTGATTATTACGCTGGATGAACTGGATAAAGGTAAAAATCAATTGTTTAACTCAAGGGGAGGTGGAAAATGAGTGTAATTCCCCAAATGGTGGAATATCCTTTTAAAAATGTATCAAAATAAGCTACAAAATACAGCAGCCAAAAAATGTATCAAAATAAAATACTGTATTTTTTTATTTTCAAAATACTTCAAAATACTTCTTTCTAAAAGCATTTTTCGTCTATCCCTTCACTTGTACATAGCTACTTGGAAAAACAGCAATAGACTCCTTCCATAATCAGTCAACAGATTAGATATGCTGACCCCTCATGTTAGACATCCCAATATAAACCTCTGCCAGGGTCGGTGCCAGAGAGCAACGGGTACCTCATCTCACTTTTATTAGTTATTTTTCCAAAATTGCCATATAATAAAGAGCATCCTTCGAGCCTTTTGGATAACTGAAACAATATGATCATGGGGGAAAATAGTGCAAGAACATGGTCATAGCCTATAGTGTTTAGACTAGCACACAGCGTTTAATAGAATAGTTGCATAGGCTACAATACAAGTAAATAGGCTATAACAGACTCACCACTAGCAGGCCTAGGCTACAGCTGAGTGCAAAATCTCATCATCACTGTGTCTTTCCATTCATTTTTTAAATGTTGTAAGATTCTGCTCAAAAGCAAAATGCACATAGGGCCTTCTTGCAACATTGAACGTAGGCTATGTGATCGATCGCTCGAAATGTTCTTTAAAGTACAGAACTAATTCTAACACATTTATGAAGTGGCTAGGCAGAGGCACCAAATGTGATGGAAAGTTTAAGAGCGAACAGGACACTGCATGGCTTTTTTGCATTTTGTGCTACCGACCTCACAACTGTTGCACTTTCCAGCCAGTTGGTGTAATAGATTGCCCACTATGAATCAGTGACAATAACTCAAAGACAAACAATCCAAATGGATGACTTATTTACAAATGTAAACTGCATTTTAACCTTTTAAGTTATTTAACACCATCACTACCACACTTATGGTGAGTTTCATCACAGTTGAATATTTTTTACACCTGAAACTGGTGTGTGCACAATCTCTATCAATGTAAATACAAAAAAAGTGAAAATAAAAAATCAGGTTGTCACATTAATACCATCTAATCCAATTAGAAGGCAATTATTATGACATTATCAATCATTTCTTATTTAAAATGTGCAAAATTGGAAATGTCCTTGTTTGAGGTATCTTGTCAAGTTACCATAGCACTGAAATATTTCACAGGTCAGAGAACATAGACAAATTTAAACTCTAGAAAAAAACTGTAAAACAGAAAAAAGAAAGGAAAATAGCAAACTCAAGTGTTCCGATATAAGCTTGTGAATTCAAGTCCTTGTGCTGTCCTTGTGTGAGCAAAGGAGTGTGTGTAACCTTAGCTAGTCGTGTCTCCTCAGTTGATGTCTTTAAGCACAACTATAACTTCTCAAACAGTGTTGCATTCAGACGACGCCATGGGGCCTGTTAAAGCAACACCAAAGAGTTTTTTGTACCTTAAAATAATGTTTCCAAAATCGTTTCAGTGGTTCATTCATCTCGTAACAGGGTGAACGGCACTTTCTGCATTCGCTTCGTGGCCCTCTATCTGCTATAACCGCACTATGTAAGTTTGCCGGATCGGGTAGCGGATCTGTAGTTCGATGGAATGAGACATGAGAAACTACAAATTTGACTAGCATCTGATGTCGCAATCTATCGTACTTTCATAAAATCATGCAACAAATGCTACCTTGTCTGTGGACATTGTTATTTGAAAAGCCGGTGCTGGATAAACAAATAGTGTGTGCCACAGAGTGTTGCTTTAATCAGTCCAGGAAAATAAACGCTCTATGGAGCAGAGGGGCTTGACCATGCGAGGGTGCCAAAGACAGACAGAGATTTTGTGCTTTATAGATAGTTAGATAGATGTCATCACAATGTTTCACAGAAAGTATTTTACAGAACTTTTCTCATTCTCCTCCTCCTTTCTCCCTGGTGTTAATTATCATTTTATTGTTGTTTGTGGTGAAGTCTGATCACCTAATGTTCGTTTTTGGTCTCTAGTGTTCTATAAAGTTTACTGTACATACATGCTCTTTGGTGTTTTCAAACAGCTGCAATTCTGACAGTGACTTGACCAAGTGTGCCACCTCCTGGCAAAAGTTAAGTACTGCACATCATCTAGAGAGATGGGGTTAGGCCTAAATTCGCCTTATTCAGGTGGCAGCCAACCAAAAAGAGGCTCCAGGTTACACAAACCATTGGATGATTCTGTTCAATGGATTCGCATTCGGAATTCGGAATAAAATGTATTATTAGGGGAATTCGACTTGATGAAGCCGCTTGCAAGCTGACTGCATATTATTCCTGAGATTCTGATACGTTTTCAACCCGGAGTTGTGCATACTGTACGTCATGGTTGAAAACGTATCAGAAACTCAGAAATAATCACATCAGACCGTGGGTGGATGCTTAAACAAATATGAGAAAGAACACCAGAACGCACTGGATCCTGCTAGCCTATACTCTGTACATAGCCCTCAGCCGGCACTTCAATATTGCGCCTTTTGTGCCTCTGTTTGGAGCGGATAGGCCAACTTGAAGGTGTCGCTCCGTTTCGTAGTGCGGTATGATTTTCAAACATGTAACTGAACTAGTTAACTTAACTGAACATTCTTAATGGAGATGGACTAGGCTATTTCTGTTTGTTATGCACTTCATTGAAACGTGCTGTAGGCCTGGGCTACATTTTGCACATGCACTTGCATATTTCTCAATATGAAAACTTCCTTATTTTCAACTGAACTCAAAGATAATGATAATTTTTAGGTTGTTGTGCCCTTTATCATGTGTCCTACATGTTTTGCTTCTGCTGTAGCATTTATTTCAGTTTATTTAGCTATATTTCTGAAGAAGACATTGTGTTGCCTCAGGCCCACTGCACATCTTTTTAAATTTGATTTGAAATAATCAAATATGTCTTAAAGTTAATTCATAAAGTAAACAATAATATCTATAATATGTGACTGACTTTCTCTTATATATCTCCCATCCATATGCAGTTTTTGTAAAATAAACTGTAACATCCATTCAAACCAAAATACTAGTTTATTTCAAACCACATATATACAGAAACACTTTATATAAAAGGAGAATGTGCATCTCATCACATTACAGTTATGAAGTCTTTTCAGCAAAAGGCAAAGTAAAACAGGCAAAAAAAAATCTGTTTGTCCCACAGATATAACCCCATTTCTCCCAGCTCATGCTAATTTGGTCATTCAGATAGTTGATTTAAGGAATCATGGAGATTATTTAGCCTCTGAAACAGGCATAAAGGTATGTTGCCGCCAATTTCATGAGGTCACTGTGGTCACAAAATGTCCCTGTTGAATATTGTGGACTGTACAGTATGTAAAATGTAGATGTGTAACCACATTGAACATGCAATATTTGACTCTACGTACTTATCAACACTTAAGCGATAAAGACAAAATGAGAGGAGATATATCAGTGATCTCTCAGTTTGGATGGCTGGCTCTCTTTGTGCAGAGCACAAAACTGTTATTGTAACCAACTAATTTGTGGTGGATCTGGTGCAAAAGAATAAAATGTTAATATAATATCCCCTCAAATCTATCTATCGCCTATCTGTGATATGATTGAATGTTCCTAGACCCCGTCAAGTGCTTCTGTCTTTCAGCATGACATATTCGTTGTCACCAGAGTCTCCCCCGGCAATGCTTTCCTCTGTAGTCTGTCGGGCCTCTTTGGACAGGCGGTCGAAGCGCCGGAGGAAGAAAATAACAGAGGCCAACAGAAGAGCCTGAGGAGAGGGATTACATATCAGAAAGAAAGCATACACACACACACACACACACACACACACACACACACACACACACTCATTATCCATCCTCAGACTAACGTATATGAAAACAAACACATTCACCACACACTCACAGACATATTCACTCCTTCTCACTCACACTCATACACATACAGTGCAAGACAAGACCCTGTCTGTGTTTCACATACTGTGTTCTAATTCACATAGACTACTTCTGTACTTACAATACCTAATATGAGTGCACAACTTGCACTCATAGGTAAGTACAGAACCATGCGAATTAAAAACACGGCTCCTGTGTCAGCACACTTACATATACTAGCCACACCTTTACACATACCTGGATGATGATGAAGATGATAAGACTTATCTGGGATGCTAGAGCTAAGTCGCAGAACCAGTAGCGGCAGGATGAGAGCAAGTCATGTTCCACCAGATTCACCACCAGCGTACCCTGCAGGCCAGGGGGAGAACTACAGCTCACGTTCCTTGTGAATGCAGAGAGGGAGAGGGGAGAGTAAGCCACCAGCTTATGACCTCTCAACAGTTTAGGAAGTCCTTAAGAATAAAGACTGCAGGTTAGCACGCTACATGCTACAGAAGAATGAATGGCTAGAATTCAAGCCAAATTCTATACATAGCCCTATGATACAGAATCCACTACAAAGTAGTATTACATGAGAGACGGCCCGTCTGTGGCTGGTCATCATAATCTGGGCAACACAGAGCATAGGAATTTTGACATCATGCCAGTTTTGAAGCATTTCTTCAAATTCTATTTGAGCTCACACAGTTTACACGTGTTCACATACCTTATAAGACCATCGTTCCTCTGCTTGAGAAGCCATCCTCGCAGGTAGAGGATGCCGCAGTCACATGACCAGGGGTTGCCATGCAACGAGACGCTCCTCAGACTAGTTAGTGCATCCAGCACTCCGACAGGCAGCGCAGTCAGGCGGTTGTCATAGAGACGAAGCTCTGTGGTGCCCGCGGGGAAGGAGGTGGGCATGCTAGAGGTGGTGAGGCCACGCCTACTGCAATCGACCACGCTCCTGATGCAGGAACATGGAGATGGACACGCCTCCACAGCAGCACTTGCAGCAGTCATGATGCTGAAGACCATGGACATGATCACACAGCCTGTCTGGAGCCCCATACCTGCACACACACACACAGTGGTTAAAGTGGGATTTGGCAGGTGGGGGAACCCTAAAATCCAGTGTCGATGCAACGGGGGAAAATGACTCACCGTTGGACAACATATTGAGTATCGTGGTGTAGCAATACTTTTTGGACAAGAATTGCTAGCTTCTTGGTCACCTCTGTACACACGAAAAATTACCTCACCAATTATTTTAACAACATCATCGCGCTATATCGTTGGTATGAAAGAATATATGTATTATTAATTTATCTGAGGTGGCGGAACTGCGCCCCCCCCCCCCCCTTTCACCCCTGCACACACACACACACATTTCATGTCATATTAGCTGGTTCTGCTCGAGGAGAGTTTGACACCTTGTGCCTGCTAAAGGGAGTTCAGCCATTGTGCTCCGAGAAGCATGATACAGTTCAACCGGAAAGTTTTCAGACCTTTTCAAGCTTTCCACATTTTGTTACGTTTCAGGCTCATCTTTAAACACATTCAATTACTTTTTGTCATCAATCTACACACAATACTCCAATACTCCACAAAAAAGCAGGTGTTTGGAGTGTAAATTTATTTTAAAAAAGTCTGAAGGGTCTGAAAACTTTCCGGTTGCACTGTATACTTAAATACATAGATTTCAATTTCACTGAATCAGCATGGGCAGGGTTGTTTCTAATTATCAGTTTGATACATCATTTATAAAAGAGGTGTTCACAGCACCTCAATTCACAGTGCATTTGTTATGAGAGAACTACATTGTATTAGATAGATAGATATCCCCGAGATAGATCCCCAAGGGGAAATTCAAGTTATTATTACAGTGCAATAATACTGAGGTATGAAGAGCAGTAGTACTGTGAAAATAATTCATAATTACATGTCATTCTTTAATATAATACAATTCTGAAGTCATGGCCTCATGTGATTGTATGTACTTCAGTGACTAATAAAGACTTTATATAATTTCAATAGAAGACCCCAGCTCTTTACCAACAGTCCAACATGCATACTAGCTATTGACCATTGACTCTTGTGAAGATTGACCTCTTATAATGTTTAATTCCAATAAACACAGAGTTTGTATCAAATCCAAAACTAAAATTCAATTATAGTAATATATGAAAACTGCTGGGTCTTGACAGACTGCATTCCAGAAGCTTTTGCGTGATACATTAAGATGGAGCAGACTGAGCTGGTTTGATGATGCACACTGCATGTGATAGGCCTAGTGGCGCAAATTAGACCAGTCTTCTAAAACTGTTTTATACGCTTTGTGAATGGATTGCTCCAGTTGCTGACTCAATTAATTGTATTATTTCACTCTTTCCCTTGTGCTTTCATTTGTATTCAAATGAAATTGCCTTGCCTTGCCTTGCCTTGCCATATTGAAAGCTGGTCAAGAAGTGTCTGCTAAATGTAATGTAATGTAATGTAATGAAAGCTGTACTATGGAAATGGTAATAGCCTACTGAAATAACTTACAATACCCCTCTTGCTGAACAAACTGGGATGGTCCATGCAGGTCCATGTGTCTAAAAAGACCCAGTTCGATCCTGAACGGCAGTCATTTCCCAATCTCCCTTCTCTCTCTCACACACACATTTCCTGTCACTCAACTGTACTATCTGCATAAAGGTGAAACGATCCTAAACACATAACATATACTAACTGTTTTTCATTTTATTCCAAGCACAGATGCTATAGAATGGTAGTGATTACATTGGCATAACATACAGAAATATCGATGAAATGACACAGAATGGCCGTGTTCACCCCAAGAGCCCACTCCTGTCCCCTTCTTGTGATATTCACGCCAATTTGTAAGTGGACATTTTCTGAAAGCCTCAAGTTCACAAGTTCTGTATACACGGTTCCTTCTCCACATCGTCATTGCTAGCTAACAAGTTCAATTTGATAGCAGGATGAGTGCGTGTGGTATGAGGCAAGGCCTATGGGTGGCACACAGTGCCACTGAGACACACCAGGAAACGGGAACACAGCGAGCATGCAGGCGACTGATAAAGACATGAACAGGGCATGGCAGGAAGGGAGCAGACAGAAAGACAGACATACAGGTAGATAGAGAAAGAGACATAAAAGAAAGAAGAGAAAAGGGAGAGAAAGAAAGACATAAAAGAAAGAAGGAAAGAGAGAGGACGACATAAAAGAAAGACAAGGAATTATAGGAAATGTAAGCTGCAGGACAATGTTATAAATTATCTTATTTAATGTCCTCTGGCTTTCACAACATACCATGTTATGTGATGTATTTAATTTCTACACATTTCTTAGAAGCATTGCTCATGGACACCAAGACAGTTCTCATATGCTGCTTATTTCCACAATATAAACTTGGATTGTTTGTACAAAATGAATCTCCTCATGCATGAACAAAGTGGTTCTATCAACATACCATTTATCATCACTAACTAAACCCCACACCATCTATTATTGTTAAATTAGACCCCACTCAAAGTCACTCCAGGTTTCGATGTTTACACTTAGTGTTAATTAATGGGCAAACATGATCAGGTTCGACAACATTATGGCATTAACTGCGTCATTCTCTGTACCAACCTTTTCCCGCTTAAATAAAGGTAGGAAGGTGGCTGAATTTGCAATGATTTTTGTTTTTAAACTTGATTTTGGTTAGAGTGCTAACAAGTTCTTACCTTCCTCTGGAGTGTGTGCTGCGCCTGTATGTTGTAAGCGACTGTGTGAGAGTGAGTGTGAGTGTTTGAGTCTGGAAGTGCAGTGGCAGAGACAGCAGAGTGACGCACATAGCTGGTGCTCACAGATAAACCTACTCTGCCCAGAAATATACACACTCACAAAAACACCAACACACACACACACACACACACACACAGTAGCATACAATCATGCAGAAAACTCTTTTACTGTAAATATAATAAATAACATTTTCATTTATCCTTCACATTTACAGTATTTTGACTAATTGTGTAGGGTGTTGAGAAAGCCATGGCTACAATAACTGAAATAAGGTGTTTTCATCTCATTGTTTCTGTTGCTTAGACAGACAAAAGATTTAAGATCATGTTTCCATCATGGAACGCGTATTGTCTCTGTATACAATCCATATGTTGATTTGGGATGTAATTCATTTTAGACATGTCGTACATACTGTACTCCTCAATAGTCTGAATGAAAATAAAAATGTATAAAAACATATAAGAATATATCATATTAAATGATCCCCCCCCCTCTCTCTCTTGCACATGCACACACACACACACACACTGTCAAATACCATCTCTCTCTCTTCCCACTCTCTCTCTCTCATACAGACACACAGTCTCTCTTTATTTGTCAGTTTATCAGTCTATTTGTCAGTTTATCATGCACACATAGGCCCTCACCCTCTGCTTGGTATTTCTATGCCATTCTCCTCCTCTTCATCTCTCTTATCTCTTCTGTGCACATTCTCCATGCAATGTCAAGAGGCCCATTCAAGATCTGAAACTCTTAACACTGTCTGCGTACAGAACTTGTAGGCTAAATGTGAAAATAAAACAGACATACCGGTATTCTAAAGACAGCTACATCTTTGAAGGTGTGCTGTCTGTCTGTCTGTCTGGATCCGGTGACCGTGGTGATGCCATCCATGCAGCCAATACAATGAGGGCTGTGGATAGACATTCAGTCTGAGACCAGCTCGGAATAAAACACATGTTAAAGGTGCTGAAAGTTCAAAAACATTCAAAAATGAGAAATAGCAAAATATTCATATATTCATATAAATAGCTTATATTCAGGAAAGTATAGGTCCTGTGACCATTATAGGTTTATAGCACACAGATACAATTCACATTTCAGACTCAAACATCGGAGGATAACCTAACTTTATAGTTTCATGTGCAATGTGATGGAAGAAGTGTTTAGTTACACAAAACAAGTTTTCAGATCCTCTCTATCAACTGGATTTATGTCATAAAACCAAGATTATAACAGAGATTAAACAGATTTAGATTTACAATATACAGCCTCTATGCTTTAATTCTTGTCTCTCAATCTCGCAAAATGTCTCGCAAATCTTGTCTCTCTCATTCTCGCTCTCTTATTCCTCTCTCTGCCTGTCATGTGTTTCTATACTTAGGCTTTCAGTCTATCAATGACCTAAGTCTAAAGACTTATTCCACGTCTACGTTAACCGCAGACACTCTTTTGAGGATGTGAAGAAGTATGTTTTTTTTTCTGTTTCAGCTAGAGAATTTCTGTGAAGAGGAAGTCATGAATATATCTGCAAATGGTTGGTCACTTTCCTTATACTGCATATAATAACTTACTATACTTTTGCATTGGATTGTTGTATAAGCTGTTGTTGTTTTTTCAGGATGATTGAGGCATTAAAATGCTGCTTATTGTTTGTCAGGATATGCTTCACTGATTTTTAAAAATAAATATGAAGTAAGACAGAAGTTTGGTGTGAATGGAATGTGAACACCGAATTTTGGGTGGCCAGCGAAGACCCAGTGGTTTTCCTGTCTGGCCCACTTGGTAATGAAGTTGAATAGACCTCCAGCTGAATAGAATCCAGACCACATTCACTACCCTGGGTTTTGGCTGCAAGAGTGGGGGTGATCAGTGAAGCTGTCACAAATGTACTGTTAAAGTTGTTAAGAGTGTAAGCGGGTCAGTGTCTGTCAACTGCTGTGTTGTGCTTACAATTTATGCCACACACTAATTAAGATTGAGGATTGGTAAAATGAAAATATCTATGAGAGGTAGGCTAATGGAAGAGACTCTTCCTCAGAGCTCTCATGTTCCTTTCCATCTGGGTGTGGAAGATGGTGAAAGATTTCAAAACAATTCTTTCTCTTATGCTACACCAATAGCTGAAATATACACCTCCCCCCTTGCTATGTGGAGTTATGTATAGTCTTCAAGTTGCCATAAGGCAAATCACACACCACTCTTCCATTGCCTTGCATTGCATTGCGTTAATAGCCCATGTGATACAACATGGCATTTAACAAATCTATCTCAGGGGTGCAGTCTCTCTAGCCCATGTTTATAATAATCTCGACACCATTATTTAAGGCTATCTAAAATCTCTTTGAGACTGCAGTCATTCAATTGATCATTTTCTTAATTATACTGTGAACACTTAACAATGAAATAAATAAGTGTTTTTCTGAAACTGCTAATATGAATGCACTAGACTATATTATGGTCAAGTTCTGTGTGTAAGCTCATGCTGCCTGGATGTTGCTACTGGGAGGTTGAGTGGAGAGAGAAGTTACAGTTTTTCTCAGTCGCTTTGGTGCTTTTTTCAGATCAGAATGAAAATTCTCATAACTATTAGTTCAACCTCCACAACATTTAGTCATTTGTGCACATCATAGTAGCAATTTCTCCTTCCTCTGAACAAATTGCAAATGCTTTTGGACATGTATCAGTTGCTTTCATACAATTCTCTGCTGTTTTTTAACATTATCATTTGCTCATGTCATGTCAGTCAAAATTAACTATACTTATGGATGCTGAATAATCGTTCCCAATAAAACTAATAGTCTTCATTTCATTGCTTGAGTCATTACATACAAAATTGTTGAACTAGTTATCAAATTCTGTCACAATGCTGTGGAATTGCAAAGAGCATACAGTAAAAATGTACGTATTCAGTGTCTTGTACTCACTTACTCCCCTAACTACAGCAATGTGTAACTTTACTGTAGTTTTCAAATGGCTGTACAAGTACTGTATAGTGCTGTCTTGAGCATGTTCAGGTAGTGTCACCGAGTTCTGACCTTTTTTTTGCATTGGAAAACACTGAGAGAACTGTCATAATGAAAACATGACAAAGCCATTTGACTATCTTGTTCATAAACGATGGTGTCAAGACTTCTCATTTTGATGACACTGACAGTTTCATTGACATGAATACCTGCTTTTGAGGAATGGACTATCCATTTTGAGCAAGTGACGTGCTTTTGCAGGTCATCCACTAGGTTTTACAGTTTGCACTAATTGTTTTGAGAAATGCACTAACTGCTGTGCAAATGTTAATTGTGATGTGAGAATAGCACCAAAGCGACTGGGAAAAACTGTAATAGGCCTAGCCTATTGTAGCCTCAACAAATATTTACAGATATTTACTGCATCAACAGATATTTACTTCGCGTGTCTTTTAACGACGTTGACATGGTGTGGCTTTCACACACATAATTAGAGAATTACATAATATTTCCTCCAGTTAATTGTTATGAGACTCCGTGTGATATGGTAGGCCTACCTTGTGAGACCTCCCAAGCCCACAGACTATGACGTCGTTGTCCCCTGAAATGAAATCTCCACTAGAAGGCGTTGTTTTTATATCTTCCAGAGTCAATATCACCACCTCCATGAATGGTGGAAATTGAATTAGGCTGATATATTTTATTACAGTACATTACAGTACCAAACAAAAAACCTTCACGCTTAAGCATAAATTGCTGTCAACAGGAGGCTGTAGGCTATACTTACGAACACGGCCACCACCACCACACGCGAAGAAGTCGTTTCAAAGTTGCAAGTAAGTGTCATTTCAAACGTCAAACGTCATACGTTCAAGTGAAACGCTTCTTAATGTAATGAAACCACGTGGATCGTTACACAGGAGCCTACAAAAGAAGAATTATAGCAAACGCGGTTCCAAGTGACCTATGTCTTGATTTATAGGCTACTGAAGGATCCAGTAGCCTACATACACACACTCACTGCATGCACGAACACGCCCACCACACAATAGAAAGTCATTTCAGTTGCGAGTGTCATTTCGAAGTTGCGAAGTTCAAGCGAAACAACACGACATGAAACTTCCTGGAACGTTGCGCTAAATGTAGGAAGAATGGCCGAAGCAGTCCCGAGTAACCAGGAGCTTTTTACATGCCCGATTTGTCTTGATCTGTTGAAGGATCCAGTCACTCTTCATTGTGGACATAGTTACAGTATGGGCTGCATTAAAGGCTGCTGGGACCAGGAAGATCAGAAGGGAATTTACAGCTGCCCGCAGTGTAGACAGACTTTCACCCCAAGACCCATTTTAAACAAAAATAATATTTTTGCTGAACTTGTAAGGCAGATACGGAATACTAGAATTCAAACTGTTGCTCCTGCTCCTGTTGTAATAGGCCTATTTTGCTGGACCTGGGGATGTGGAGTGTGATGTATGCACTGGGAGAAAAATCAAAGCTGTCAAATCCTGTCTGGAGTGTCTGGTGTCTTATTGTGAAATTCACTTGAAAGCCCACAATGATGTAATCCCTGGCCGAAAACACAATGTGGTTGATGCCACAGGTCAGCTACAGGAGAGGATCTGTGCCCAACATGAGAAGCCGTTGGAAATATTTTGTCATACGGACCAAAGCTGTGTCTGTTTTCTTTGTATGGTGGATGAACACAAAGGGCATGACACTGTGTCAGCTTCTGCAGGGAGAAAGGAGAAACAGGTAAGGACATGTTTTTGTTCTCTCAGTGCT
The DNA here is from genome assembly GCF_018492685.1 of Alosa sapidissima. Taxonomy (NCBI): domain Eukaryota; kingdom Metazoa; phylum Chordata; class Actinopteri; order Clupeiformes; family Clupeidae; genus Alosa; species Alosa sapidissima. Next base: position 18,866,586 of record NC_055964.1, read on the forward strand.
ATAGGCCTATTGTTGGCAGAAAATAGCACTAGATGTTGACACTATGCCAAATTGGCATTGTAAATGTATCAGCTGTTCACATCACAGTGATTGGTGACAGGAGCAGGTCGGGGCGTTTTTTCTCCCCCCCCTACTTAAAGTACTGTTACAGATCAGTACTTTAACAGTGTTTAATGCAGTTATAGTCTTCATGAAACAATTTGTTTTTTCATGAATGATAAGAAATCTAAGAATGAACAAATGATACCATGATCATTGCGTATGTGATGTATTCCATTCATATAGACACACTTTGAGGAGACCCAGAGGAAATTCCAGCAAAGGATCCAGGAGAGAGAGATGGAGCTGCTGGAGCTGATGAAGGCTGTGGAGACTCTTAAGGTGAGTTCTGACCAGAGGAGAAGACAACATCTGACTGATGGAGAGGCCATTTCTGGGCTCAGTCAGGAGCTTGGGCTCTCTCACTTTAGTCATCCAGACAGTAATCTGTAAAAGCCCATCCACACCAAGAACTACAAGTAAAGATACAGTAACTGTATCTTAATTAGCTAAGCTAGCTAACTAGAACAATTTGAACATCCACACTCATCAATGATAAGGAGAGTCCCTCTAAAGTATTTGTCATGACTCAGGTTCATTAAAGGTTATATTTCTGTAAGCGATTCTAAGCGATTTAACCCATAACACAATCAAGATCCACTAGCTTCCCATTCTCTGAGTACACTGTAAAAAAAAGTTTTTTGTACACAGTCCTTCATGGACCGGAAGCAAACAAATTGGAGTAAGCCTGTCCCCTAGACCACAACAAAACGATGTGTGGAGTTTCTTGGGGAGTTTCTGTTTGGGGTTTGAGAATGTAAGTCACTTTGGGCGAAAGTGTCTCCTGAAACATAAACAAGCATAAAAAAACATGATGTCATCTAGCACCGCTCACAGCCCCTTTGATGTGATTTCCAAATTCAGTGAAATCTGATCCTCTGTCAGGTCATCATTCTCAAAATCACTCTGGAAATGATCCCCAACAATATTGTTCTTTGTCAAGATAGTATGTGTACATAATGTCATTTTGTAATACTTAAAATGTATAGTTTTTACCATTATGCTTATACCTATAGTTCTTGGTGTGGATGGGCGTTAGTGCTGAGTCCATTTCTAGTTCCTCTTAGCTGCATTGTGGGTGGGTGTGAAAGAGTTGAGTGAGCGGACTGCTTTAAATGGACACTCTTTGTGTGTCTCCTATCAGAGTTCTGCACAGACAGCAGTGGAGGACAGTGAGATGATCTTCACTGAGATGATCCACTCTATCGAGAAAAGGCGCTCTGAGGTGAAAGAGTTGATCAGAGCTCAGGAGAAGGCTGAGGTGAGTCGGGCTGAAGGACTCCTGAAGCAACTGGAGCAGGAGATTGCTGAGATGGAGAAGCTTTCACTCACAGACGATCACATCCATTTCCTCAAGGTAGTCGATGGATTGTTAGTGCTCACAATTTTTTCTTTTAATTAATAAGCCTCAGTAATATTCATCCTTAGATCCTGATGCTTCTACGTTTATCACAATCATAATAGATCAGAGATCCTTTACAGCATACAGTTTCAGTGTCTGTCATTGTGACTTAGGGCATTCTCACACTGGGCCATCCGTACCGTATCCGAGTACGTTTGACCCCCCAAAGTCCGCTCCATACCGTACCGGTCGGCTTGAGGAGGTGAACTCGGGCACGATACGGTTGGGCTTGTGATCGCGCCTATGCAAAGATAGAGCACAGCAGCTCAACCTTGCTTGGGTATGGTTTGATAGTATGCAGTGTGAGTGCAGACCAGGAGAGAACCATACTCCGGTATGGTACAAGTGAACCGTGCCCAGTGTGAGTACGACTTAGTTTGTTTGGAGGGCACAGGTACCTGCCACTGTCCCTCTTTGGTCAGGCTACAAGTGTAATTCAAATCAGTGGCATTTAGACTACTATTACAAGTACATGAAGGCAAATCCAATGGCTTTGGACTACTGTTACAAGTACATTAAGGCAAATTAGTGGCATTTGGACCATTTTTTATGTTGAATTATATTAGCTTTATGCTATCAACCAACCACAAAACACACACACGTGCACACAGACACACGGTTTAGGCTGTACTCAAATATAGCATCTCACATTTGATGTCAAACATCAAAGGATAATATCTTTGCAATGGTTTAAGGTTTTTGTTAAAATTAGCAAAACAATTCCAGACCAAACTGGATTCACTCGTCATGAAATACAGATTGTAGGTTTGAATTTACATGCTTTATATTGGTAATGTAACTCTGTCTCTTTATTCCTCTCTCTCTCTCTCACTCTCTCTCTCTCACACTCTCTCTCTCATGCGCTTTATTAAGAGTGTCCAGTCAGCCAGCAACAAACTTGAATCTAAAGAGTTATTCAGTTTCCATGTAAACCAAGGCCTCTCTTTTGAGGGTGTGAAGAAATCTGTCTCCTCGCTAAAGGGGCAGCTGGAGGAGTTCTGCAAAGAGGAAATCATGAAGATATCTGCAGCAGGTTGGTCACATTCCTGACGGATAATTGGCACTGCATATGATGGAATTTCTGGAACTTTTATGAAAACATTAAGATCCAAACATTAGGTTAAAATATCATGCTCTTTGTCTCAATATAGTGACTGAAGTCCAGGCAATTTTGCCTACTGAACCGACAGCCAGAGAGGAATTCCTACAATGCGAGTTTGACACACACATGTATACATGAACATGAAGGTTGAGGTCAAGTTTCATTATGAAACATAACATTTCCCAGACATGCTTTAAACACACCTAACCAAGTCAGCATGACTAAATTAACATTAACAATAATACAATAAATCTTATGGGGGAAGGCACCCTCAGAAATACAGTTATTTTATATAGAGTCTACATGTGACATTCTATTTTCATATGGTCTCCTATGTGGGCACACTGTGACAAAATAGATTGAGATGGAAAGATGATGTTGGATGGGCAGTATTCAACAGACAAAACAGACAAACACACACATACACTCACAAGCACAGGCACACACACACACACACACACACACACACACATTCATGCACATGCATGCACCCGCACATGCAAATGCAAGCGCAGGCACAAATGCACATGCGCACACACACACACACACTCATACACATGCAAACACAAACACACACACACATACACATGCACACACACACACACACACACACACACACACGTGTCCAAAACGTTCCCTGAACGTCTCCAGACAAACAGTGAACAGACAAACACACAAAAACAAAAGCACACACACACAGGGAGATTAACCGTAGAAACATTTGTTTTTTTCTTCATTAGACTCCTGCCACTTCACATTGGATCCAGACACCACACATCAATCTGTCTGAGGGGAACAGGAGGATGGAGTGGAGAGTTGAACCCCTGTCATATTCTGATCATCCAGAGAGATTTGATGAGTGGTCTCAGGTGCTGTGTAGAGAGGGTGTGGATGGACGCTGCTACTGGGAGGTTGAGTGGAGTGGGGTGTGGATTAATATAGCAGTGTCATATAAAAGCATCAGCAGGAAGGGAGATGTTGAAAACTGTTGGTTTGGATATAATGAACAGTCCTGGAGGCTGTGCCTCACCAGCTCCAGCTCCTCTTTCTGGCACAATAATACAGAGACTGAACTCCCTCTTGTGACCAGCCCCAGAGTAGGAGTGTATGTGGATCACAGGGCAGGAGCTCTGGCCTTCTTCAGTGTCTCTGACACAATGACCCTTCTGCACCGAGTCCAGACCACATTCACTCACACACTGTACCCTGGTTTTGGGTTAGGTGAAGACTCATCCTTGAAGCTGTTGTGAACCAGACATGTATGACAAACTATTTTATCAGCTTCTGCTGATTGGGATGGGGGATTTGGGGATGTGGCAAATATATTATGTTGATGCTGTTTCTTGTAGCTTGGGTGAGCTTCTAGATTTATATTTAAATGTACAATATTTTGCATTCTGGATTCAGATCAGACCAAAACTACAACTCATTAATGATGTAAGCGATGCTCCCTGGCCTTTTCCATGCCCACAATGTTTTTAACAATGATGTTCCCATGGACACAGGATGGATTCCATGGATGATTGAGGTCTAGTAGCATGTGATTCAGTCTGAAAGAATAATTAAGAAAAGCCTGCGCTAGACCTGTGGACTTGAGAACAGTGGACCTAACATGCGTGGTCTGGTGAGGGCTCAAGACTGCCTGAATATCTTATGACACAAGACAGAAAGGACTTCACCAGTAATCCTCTGTTGTTATTGATGTAATATTGTCTGCTCTATTATTTTGAGGCTATACATTTTGACAACATGATTTGGGTAGCCTATTGATGTATGGTTTTTGATGGTAAGTGTTCTTGGTTGTGATTGGCCGTGTGGGAAATCCCCTACAATATCATTGAATTTAACATCTCTCCTGTGTGTATCTAAAAAAATAAGCAGATCAGTTTGTCCTGTACACTTCTTAATAGGCTTTGGGACATGGTAGAACACTTGCACAAGTTCATCAGTAATGTTTATTTAATTACAAAGGATTTTTTTTGAAAATATTGTTGTTCCTCCTTTGTCTCTAACAACAATTTCATCAAACAAGGTTTTGTGTTAAATTGGATCCCAGTATACATAGTTATCTTTGATCTATAATATAAGACAACAGGGTTATAGAATCACTCTGAGGATCTAATCAATTAAATCAACTAGCCTGGCTCCTGCCCTCCATCTGTCTTTCTATTTCACATGCCTTCAAATGTCCCGTAGATGGCGTCCTTGTCTTTGCGTGCTATATAGGCTAGTAATCTACGCTGGCTGCAAATCTACAGTTGTTGTTTTTTTTTTTTTTGAAGACACAGATACCTCTTTCTGGATGTCTATTCGTGAAATTTCAGAAAATGTAAAAGTTGTAATAAAAATGTGGTTTAATTCTATCTAGAAACTTGTCTAATAACTTGTCAAATGATGCCATTTTATTCTGACAGTCGAACTTACATTTCCATCAGCAAGGGAAACGTGTTTTCAAGCACAACATCATAAGAGTAGTAAGAATAAGTCTATGTGCAGGATGAATAGTATGAAGATCTGTAGAATAACTATGTATAAATGTAATTACAGTAGGCCTATGTACATTTGTAAATAAATAGAAAATAGAAAACTATAAATAAATAGAAAACTATGGGTGAGAGGGATAAATTAATTTTATTTAATCGTAAAAGTAAATTGCATTCAATTAAATTGCAATTAAAAATCTTTCCAGTAGGCTTTAAAGGAGAATTCCGGTGTGATATTGACCTAAAGTGTATCGAAACATGATACCGAGTGTGAACGTATGTCTCATAGCCCATCTCGGCTTGTCCCCTGCACTCCAAAATCTGGCGCTAGTTAGCCGATGCTACCAACATCTTTTTCAATAGTGGTGCTTCGGCATCGGGCTAGCCATGCAAATAAATCACTGTTTTACACCCATTTACGAGGCTCAATGTATCTCCACACTTCATTGGTAGACTTCCGAGGGCCCTGACATTTAAAACGAGACATTGAGAACTTTGAAAAAGCACTGGTAGTTTACTTACAAGACGATTTATACAGACAGTATCTTCACGAAGTTTAGCGTTTGCAGCCATCTTGAATTTAGTCACGATAAGTCGAGCAACGAGTAAGAATGAACAGCTATGATAAGGGATCAGATTCCAAAAATAATTCAGTGGAAATGCATGGATTCCAGTTGCTGCTACTGGAAGAAACTGGAATCCATGCATTTCCACTGAATTATTTTTGGAATCTGATCCCTTATCATACCTGTTCATTCTTAATCGTTGCTCGACTTATCGTGACTAAATTCAAGATGGCTGCAAACGCTAAACTTCGTGAAGATACTGTCTGTATAAATCGTCTTGTAAGTAAACTACCAGTGCTTTTTCAAAGTTCTCAATGTCTCGTTTTAAATGTCAGGGCCCTAGGAAGTCTACCAATGAAGTGTGGAGATACATTGAGCCTCGTAAATGGGTGTAAAACAGTGATTTATTTGCATGGCTAGCCCGATGCCGAAGCACCACTACTGAAAAAGTTGTTGGTAGCATCGGCTAACTAGCGCCAGATTTTGGAGTGCAGGGGACAAGTCGAGATGGGCTATGAGACATACGTTCACACTCGGTATCATGTTTCAATACACTTTAGGTCAATATCACACCGGAATTCTCCTTTAATGTCACGTAAAAAGTACAACCAAAGCTGAGCTTGATCAACTACAACGTCTAAAGAACCAGAACTTCAGTGTAGTTTTTTGCTGGGTCCCAGGCCATGTTGGTCTGAGGGGAAATGAGGAAGCGGACAGTGCTGCTAAACAAGCCCTCAATGAAGAAGTCACAGAATGTCAAATCCGTGCCCCAGACCTTAAACCTATACTGAACTCTTACATCACAGATAAGTGGCAATCTGAATGGGATTAATGTACCAACATCAAGCAAGGAATGTGAATTTTGGCACGTTTTCATGATCCACTGGGTCGTTATGGGCCACACAAAATACGGTGTTGCTAAAATTACTCCTATTGTGGCTATTAGAGACATGCGTTCATGAGTATTCAGCTACATTTAATGAGTTAAGTAAAATACATTCACACACAAAAAAAAACATCACTAATGTTGTGGACATTACTTTATTCTGAGATACATCAATAGGCTCTCAAAACAATCCTAAACAGACATAAGGTCTTTATAGAGCAAATCCATATAGATTATTTGTCAAATAAACCAGTAAAACAGAATTAGGGGATGGAATATATAACATTCACACTCATAGCTCATATTTTTAAAATAAATCAGTGAAAAAGTATCCTGACAAACAAGCAGCATTTGAATTCCTTCATATTTCATAATTTCAATTATTCTAGGTTACCTGATAGCCCAGTTTGAGAGGTGCAAGACGCGTGACATTATTTATTTTTGCATCCAATCACTGCTGTTTTATTTTATTGATTTGATCTTAGTCATAGAAGCTAAATTCAAAGGCAGGCCACAGGTAAAATCCAACGAACCGCATTCACCCCGCAAGCCAATAGTTGAATAGCCCTATCCTAGAGCTTTTGAGATATTGCCACTGCTCCAACATTGAAAGGCACTGTTACAATGCTTGGATCAAGCCAGGTTCAGCATAGCGTATGCCACTGTCTGCTCACGTTGGTGACCGGACCAGGGCAAGCACACTTTCGCAGTTCCCGCCGGAAATGCAGTCTAGTTCATTTTTACACCTCATTTGTGCGTTTCTAACAGTGTGTGTAAATCAGGCCTTTCTATAGCACTTGTAACGCTACTAGGCCTAGGCTACTTTATGCCAAAATTATTTTTTATTTATAAACTAAACTGATGGTCTTTAAGAAAACATAATGATTGTGTTGTTGTAGCTTTGTGTAACCCAGACATCAGCAACGTTCATCACTCCTTCTCGTGGCTGCCTGCACTTTCCCTGTCCTCACGGCTGCAACTTGTGCACTCGTTTGTGCTTTTTAGCGGCGCGTTCATCAGGTCCCGGGACACCAGCCTCCATGTCAACAATGAAAATTAGCTTATTATCAATGTGTGTTATCAATTCGAGCGAGTATGCTACACATACATACAAGATACAGGACTGCTGCAGGCAATGAGCTGCCAACCACCATGCAATTCTCACGTACTTTGCGTAGGGCACCAAAGGACAGAGGGGGCACCCAAATGTAACCAATGAATAGTAGCTTTACTGCAAATTGCGTTTCATTCTTCATCAATAACGTTTACCATGGTACATGCAAGTTTGATACTTTTTGGGTTCTCTCAATCTCCACCACGTAGTACTAGTAGAATGGAATTGGTGGGTCTTCAATAATTCGTTTTCCAAGCATTTACATGAAGCACATGATATGCCGAGTCGACAAAAAAAAATCCAAGGTGGATAGGCTGCAGGCTCATAATTCACTTTTATTTGCAAAACGAAATGTGAAGCAACATGTCATTGCATACTTTCCAAAGCAATAAAGGCTGCTTAAAACAACTTAACATTGTGCATATTATTGTTAATATTGTGCTATCAATGTAACTCAACAAACAAGGCTTGTAAACAAGAGCTGGCAAAAGAGCATTATGAGAACGTAAAGATCAATGCTCTTAAAGTGGCAGTGCACCATTTATAAGAAAACAGGATTTCTTCGGAAATTAATGTTTAAAAACATACACTAATGGTCTGTAAATAATAGGCCTTTTATTTTACTTTAGGTGTTTGAGTTATCATTTAAATGTCACTCACTCAAAGCCACTCACTTAGGGCACCGAAATGCCACCATCTTGACATGTCTTTATTAAGCTTTGATTTACAATATAGTAGGCTCTCTATTGATTTTAATGAGCAGACCTAGGCCTTAAAGTTACAGTATTTATATCACAATTTACCAGACTTTGACCTTTTGTCGGTTTTTAACAATATTACTATGACTATGATTGTTCCTTGTATTACATCATGAGCACTGCGCCTATTACATTCTACTGTTGTTAAACTTAAGCCTAGCTCAGTCATTATGCTATACCACACAGAATGGCAAATCCATATTTCTAGATATTTTGGTGAAAGTAACTTAAAAGTAATGCAATAGTAGTGTAATGCCTTACAATTCAGAGACAGTAATATTATAATGTAACAACTTACTTTGAAATGACCGTAATAAGTAATGCATAGCCTAATGCATTACGATTTTGAAGTAACTTGCCCAACACTGATCGCCACCCTCTTACTGGAGGACGACTCTCTTTTGACAGAATATCCAATAAAAATCGACGTTGGTCCATGCGTCATTTCCAGCTTTGTAACTTGGCGCATGGTCAGAGCCGACTACTGGGGCTGGATCCGAACCCCAGTGTTCAAGATGGCGTTGACCATGAATTGGCCGGATTTACTCATAGATATATATACTGACTAGATGTCGCCTTGACGACTGCTGTTCATTGGAACGAATGCGTCAATCGAGACGCCATCTTGCCGCGGTGGCCCACTCCTCTATAATGCATTGACGTCAATCAATGACGAGCAAATATCTAGCGAAAATAAAATCACCATAAATCGTCAAAAGCTCAAGCAATTATCTAGTTTTTTGGGTTGCTCCAACTGACAGGTATGTATTTATGGTCGAGTCTAAAGAAAACTAAGCTTTTGACGATAATAAAGATACATTTTACCCGTCTAGCCCCATAGACTCCCATTCATTCTGCACTAGCTAGCGGCGGCCCCTAGAGGAACAATGAGTGAACTGCAACCAGGTTCGATACAATGAAAGTAAACAGACTCTCCGTAGCAGGCTCTGGTTGAGGCCACATACCTCTCGTCTCGTTTACTCGTGTAAGTTGTAATCTTACCAGAAGTTGCTGTAGATCTGTAGAACATTTACTTCCGTGCTTTAACGTGGTCTGCTACTTCATACGCCAGTAGTTACTTTTTTAATCATGGGCCAATGCTATGGGCAAACGAGATGTAGCTTAATTCACAAATGACAAAGCCATGAGAAAAGTGATTTTCTCAACAACGAAACCGAGTTTGCCATCATTGTGAGAAGTTCCCAAATTTGTCGCTAATCGCTAAAAAAGTTTTCTGTCGCTGGGGATGGCCAAACGTCGCTAATAGGTAACACTGACAATACGGGAGAACTAGTTTAGAGCTTCAGATCCCCGCTACAAGATGGCGGCGGTGTTGACGCATGCTGAGAAGCCGAAAGGCGACATCTAGTCAGTATATATATCTATGGGATTTACTAGCCTAGCCTCCACCATTAATTTGTATGGAGGGCGGGACTTATGCTGCTTTTCGAGATGTCTCGTAAATGTCTCATAAATCCGCCGCCCGAGTTGGAAAGTGTAAATTACCCAGCTTTCTTGCGGCATTTTGGGCAGGCACGCCCACTTTACCTCGGAGTACTTGAGGGTACCCCAAGGTGGACGTACGACCTTACAACAAACATGGCTGCGCCTATAGTTGAGATGAGATGGCATGTATTTTTTTTGCATATGTACTGTGTTGGTCATGTTAAATTTGATGTAATGCTCTTACACACTAGATTACATTGCTGCTTCAATCCGGTCACCAATTCATGCATTGCACGGTCTTGCTGTGCCTGCAATACAATGTAACAATTTGTTTTCCAGCCGTTTAGCTAGAGGCTACATGTAGCACAAAACAATAACAATGACTAGCCTCCTGCTAATGCCCCTTGTGGCTCGAGAGAAAAGCGTTCCTAAAGCCAGTCATTGGTACATGTTGTACGGGTGAGTGTACGATGATTTACGAGACATCTCGAAAGCAGCATTAGTCACTCTCTCCAGTTATATATATAATACCTCCATGGTCATAACACAGTGTGTGACAACCACAATCTTATGTAGCATATCTCTATTAGATTGTAATTGACCCATTCCATGGAGAACTGACAACATCAACAAGGCAGCCGTGGCCTACTGGTTAGCGCCAGAGCCCGTCTACGGAGAGCCTACTCAGTCTCTATTAATCCCATACAAACCGAATTTGGCTGCAGTTCACCAGAGTTCACCTAGATGGCCATCGCGGGCGAGTCCAAAATACATGGGGTCCTATGGAGCTACATGGCTACATTTATTGTTTTCACCTATTTAACAACTGAAACCCTCAGATTTTATTTTATTTTTCGCAAAATGGATATGGATTATCAATCAAAAGTGAAATAATCCGGGAGTCATGTCCTTTCGTTTTCTTACAGGTTGGGTCGTTGTTGCCCATAACACGCTAGCATTGATGCTATGCTATGCTATGATCATGCTAATGAATGACGTCATTGACACGTTTGAAAGGCTTTTTAGAACAATTAAGTGACTTTAAAAAATATAATATTCAACCAAGTGTATTGTCTTTGTCTCCCCTTTCGAATACAATATTCAAATTACTTGAAAAAAAATTATATCCCGAGAAAAGTGGATTTTGAGCGTTACAGCTCCATAGACCTCCATTCATTCTGGACTCGCCCGCGAGCGCCCCTAGATGCAGTACCACACCGGAAGAGTTCCGAGAGTGAAGGTTCTCCCCTTATTAGACATTCTCTGTTAGCGCTTCGGACCTGGAACCAGAGGGTTGCCAGTTCGAACCCCAACCAGTAGGCCGGCTGAAGTGCCCTTGCTCCGCTGTTGTTGCAGGCAGCTCACTGCCCCGGGATTAGTGTGTGCTTCACCTCACTGTGTGCTGACTGTGTTTCACTAATTCACGGATTGGGATAAATGCAGAGACCAAATTTCCCTCACGGGATCAAAAGAGTATATATACTTACTTATACTTATCTATGAAATGCACTCTTTGAAATTAAAAGCATTTTAATGAGACAAGTGTTTTTTTTAAAAAAAATAAATTTTGTGTTGGGGGCAGCCGTGGCCTGGTTAGTGCTTCGGACTTATAACCGGAGGGTTACCGGTTCGAACCCCGACCAGTAGGAACGGCTGAAGTGCCCTTGAGCAAGGCACCTAACCCCTCACTGCTCCCCGAGCGCCGCTGTTGTTGCAGGCAGCTCACTGCGCCGGGATTAGTGTGTGCTTCACCTCACTGTGTGTTCACTGTGTGCTGAGTGTGTTTTACTAATTCACGGATTGGGATAAATGCAGAGACCAAATTTCCCTCACGGGATCAAAAGAGTATATATACTTATACTATACTTAAATTGGTTCAGACTTGACTATACAGACTAGTATTTGTGATGCTGCGCGATAGCCTGGCTAGCGCCACCACTTCTCAAAGAGACGTGGTCTGGGAACCAAACGTTCATTTTCTCGTATTTGAAAAAAATGCCCAGATCCGTTTATTGGATGGCACGGATGTCTATCAAATGCGTCTGTGCATAGCTCATCATCGTCTTGCTTTCCCACCTGTTCTGTGATTGGTTCCCTATCTCAGGCGAAAATTTGCTCCATGGTCTCCAGGCTGCCTTAGCAGCGTGAATCAAATCGCGCACAAGGCAGCATGCGAACACCCAGGCTAGCTGCGCGATGGAGCACACATAGGATCACATATATTTCCTAATCATTCATTTGGGTTATGCATTTGAGATAGCTGAGCATCACTCAGCTCAATCAAGTAGCCTACAGCTCCAGCCCGAGAAGAAAATATGTGTAGTGCTGTGTGGTTGTGCAATGTTACTCTTCAGAAAAAAAATGTCATATTTTTTTATGAAAATGCAGACATTAATAGAAATGGTGACTTTACGATAAATCTGCTCTTGTTATTGGGAAAATTTCATATTCATAAACGTAAATGGGGGGGGGGACTTGTTTTGCAGCCTTCAAAAACGAAGTCAAATTCTACATGGACACTATATACTGTCTGACTCAGCAGCCAAAAAGCTGACAGAACTATATGTATTTGTTCTGATATTATATCCTCTTTGTGTTGAATTTTTGTACCCCTATTTGTTATAATTTGTATGGTGATTTTTGTATGTAATAAAAAAAAAAAAGCTCCAGCCCGAGAAGCTCCAATTCGAAACGTCCAGTAGATGGCGCCCTTGTAGTATTCTCATGTAAAGACACACTGGGCGTCTATTCTGTTCGTGAAGGGTGGATATATAAGTTGGGTAGGCTTATTATATTTCATTAGAGTAGGCCTATTATGTAGATGCCATCGTTTGGAAACAACTTTATTATTATGACTCAAAAGCCTTCAGGGATACATCGTAATAAAATGCACGAACCACGCCCACCACACAATTAGGAAGTCCGTTAAAATCGTGCGCACTCATTCCGATTTCAGGTGAAACGAAACAGCTTGAAAATTTTCAGTGAAGCATTGGGCAGCACAAAAGGAAGAATGGCAGACGCAGCTCCAAGCAACCAGAACCTTTTTACATGCCCGATTTGTCTTGATCTACTGAATAATCCCGTGACTATTCTTTGTGGACATAGCTACTGTATGGGCTGCATTAAGGGTTACTGGGACCAGGAAGACCAGAAGGAAGTCTACAGCTGTCCCCAGTGCAGACAGACCTTCACTCCAAGACCCGTTTTGAACAAAAATAATGTTTTTTCTGAGCTTGTGGAGCAGATGAGGAAGACCAGAATCCAACCTGTTGATCCAGTTCCATATATTGCAGGACCTGAAGATGTGGATTGTGATGTCTGCACAGGGAGAAAACTCAAAGCGGTGAAGTCCTGTCTGGACTGTCTTGTGTCCTATTGTGCAACTCACTTGAAGGCCCACAATGATGTTATCCTTGGGCGAAAGCACAATGTAGTTAATGCCACAGGTCAGCTACAGGAGAGGATCTGTGCCCAACATGAGAAGCCATTGGAAATATTTTGTCGCACAGATCAAACTTGTGTCTGTTTTCTCTGTATGGTGGATGAACACAAAGGCCATGACACTGTGTCAGCCTCTGCAGCGAGGAAAGAGAAACAGGTAAGTTCTTGGTGATAAGTGTGGCACAACAACTATGGTTGAACAAATTGGATGACTATGCTCTTGAGTTCAATTATAGAGTGTGAGGCAGAAATATTACAATGGATTGAAAACTCCTCTGTAATGAATTTGTAAAACAAAATCAACTTCAAGCAGTCATCAACCTCATACAGAAATGAAAATACATCATTTCAATTTTCAAGAAACAAAATGTTGAAATAGAAACAGTAAATGTTAAATTAATTGATGAGTGTGGAAGGGTTTGGGTCCAGAATGGCAGACACCGCTGAGCCTTCTGGAAGTGTCATGGCCCTAATTTAACAAAACACAGGTGAAGGAACGTACCTACGTGAAAGCCCCAGTGAAATGCTCTCAAAGGCTGCTCTGTTGACCAGTGAAGGGTTTTTTTTCTGCTTTGGTTCTTTGGTTGGGGATTCAGGCCATTGGCTTTGCTTGTGTATGTTCTCAGGTCTCACTCCGACTGGCTTTCATAAACCCATAATCAACAAGGCATAAGTATGCTCACCGAAGCTACTTTGTTGGTGATGTTTGCTGATTTGGGTCTTTGGGCCTTCATGGTTACTGCCAGTGCATGTTGTCCGTGAAGAAGGGCCTTTACAGAGCCTGGGTACAACATGTGGTGCATTTGCGACTGCCACTAGTCAATTGTGAATTGCTACTGTATCCTGCATCATGTCCTGCGTCCTATGTCACGTAATGTAAAGCAGACTTGGTTGTTTATTAGCCGCTGTGGGAAATTCGCTACCTATAGCTGAATGAATTTTAACACCTTCCTGTGGATATCTGAAATTAATTGTTTACAAACACAAACATGTATTTTATGTTTTTATGAATGGCCTGCACCTTCTCCTCATCAGTAGGCTCAACAGACCACCTCTTAGCCAGGATCAGTAACTAGTTTTGATTATGACAGGAATTATATGAAAATAATAATAAATCTGTGATATCCCCTGTGCAATGTGGACATTATGCATTTATTTCACATAGGAATATTTTGGGGAGACCCAGAGAGGCTTTCATCAGAGAATCCAGGAGAGAGAGAAGGAACTGCAGGATCTGAGGAAGGCTGTGGAGACTCTCAAGGTGAGTACTGGGGCCGGTTTCACAAAAATAGACTTTGTCTATGACCTAGATATAGTAGATAGTCAGACTGCATATATACATCTAAAGTATCTAGTATATGGACAAAATTAAGACTGGTCTAACACTATAGACTAGTCTAAAATAGCTTTGTGCAACCGGCCCCTGACCACAGGAGATGACAACTGCTGGCTGCTGGAGGATCCATTTCATACGTTGGTCAGGTGCCAGGGCTCTCCTCCAGTCAGTCAGGGAGTCTGTCATGCTGAGCCACTTTCCAGTTTCTCTGAGCCACACTGTGGGTAACAACCTGGGTGGAAGAGCTGAGTGAGTGGGTTGCTTTAGATGGACCCTCCTCATTGTGTGTCTCTAAACAGAGCGCTGCACAGACAGCAGTGGAGGACAGTGAGAGGATCTTCACTGAGATGATCCGCACCATTGAGAGAAGACGCTCTAAGATGAAAGAGCTGATCAGAGCTCAGGAGAAGGCTGAGGTGAGTCGGGCTGAAGGACTCCTGAAGCAACTGGAGCAGGAGATCGCTGAGCTGAAAAGGAGAGATGCTGAACTGGATCAGCTTTCACACACGGAGGACCACATCCATTTCCTCAAGGTATCATTGATGCATTGTTAGAGAGCACAAAATGATTGAGTTCACATTTAAATCTCAAACATCAGAGGATGACATCTACTGTAACTTTACACTGTTGTTGTAGCTGAATGTTTTGGTCAACATTTCCAGTTCACCCATATCAACTGGATTTGACTTGGCCTAATACTGTGTGTGGGTGTACTGTGTGTATATATATATATATATATTAGTAGGGCTGTCAATCGATTAAAAAAAATAATTTAATGAATTACATACTCTGTGATTAATTAATCTAAATTAATCACATATATCATTTTTGCTGTGAAAGTATTTTAAATATTTAAATTCAAATGGATCATTGAATAATCAGCATTAGTGACATTAAAGTTCAAAAACTCTTTTATTATTATTTTCACTGTTCAAATAATGCCCATAATAATCTATGATATGGCCTAATATGCTGAGGAAATAAATTCAAAAGTGCTTCGGGAAGAAGTTTTTTTTTTTCACATACAAGGCATTTCAGGCCACAGATATAACCTAGGGGACACAATGAAAATAAATTAACACTCCCCTCAATGTCAACACTTATTTCTTTGCATTGATGTGCGACTATAGAGTTGATGAACTCCGGTGATATGCAAATTCCTTGCTGCAGACATTGCAGAGGACTTTATTTTCAACACTTTATTTTTATCAACACCATCAGGCTGTTTTTTAAAAGTAAATGTTCCAATCAATGATCCAGGCAGCACGTTTTCTTCTCTCCTTCATTTTACAGTCTAATTTTTACTGACTAGAACGGCTCAGGGTCAAAGGTCATACGGAATCGATTAATCTGCACTCATTTTTTCTCAAATTAATTAATCGAAATTAATCAGTTATTTTGACAGCCCTAATATATAGTAGACTTAAACTTTTGAGTTTGAACAATTCAATGCTTAATATGATCAATATGGGGACAAACTAGCCCCATGCATTTCTATAGAGTATTTTTTGAGTGCTGTGTCTCCACATTAGAAAGTCTCTGGCTCAAACATGTCCTAAAACAACCCTTAACGTTCATTTTCAAAACTGAAAAAAAGTGCTAAATACCGGAATTTTCCTTTAAAGATAGATATACTTTGTTGATCCCTAGGGGAAATTCAAGAAGAATGCCATGTGGAAAGATTAACTTGGGTCGGCTGTGACAGCCTCACTTTGCTGTAGTGAAAATTAGAATATAGCCTATGCTGGTTGTCAAAGGCATTTTGGAAAATAAATGTCAGATAGAATAATGAGCAGCGTAGGTGCCGGCTTGCTTACCACTGTCCAGGTGCATATATCTGAAAATCAAGCCAGTAAGGATTAAACCCAAAGCATATATAACGACATCTTCAACCCAATATCAACACATATTGCTGTCTCACTCATTAAGTCAACATCACCAAGACAAGGTTAACATATCACACAATATGTAAAGGATGCCCCACATACACTTCCAGGTAGATCAAGTTCAAGCTGTGCTCCATGAAGTACCTTTATGTTACACTGGGTAAATAAAATTGAATTCAGTTGAATTCATTCTGTAACATTTTAACTTCAGAAACCTTTCTCTTGTCTCTCCTCCATCAGACTCTTGTTACTTCACACTGGATCCAAACACAGCACACAAAAAACTCCATCTGTCTGAGGGGAACAGGAAGGTGGAGAGGAGAGCTGATGACCAGTCATATCGTGATCATCCAGAGAGATTTGAGAATAATGTTCAGGTTCTATGTAGAGAAGGTGTGTCTGGACGCTTCTATTGGGAGGTAGATTGGAGTGGGCTTTTAGTTTTTATAGCAGTCTCCTATAAAAGCATCAAAAGGAAAGGAAGGGGTAATAGTTGTGGGTTTGGACGCAATGATCAGTCCTGGAGGCTGGAACTCGCCAACTCCAGCTCCAGTTTCTGGCACAATAATAAAGAAACTAAACTCCCTCTGGTGGTCAGCTCCAGAATAGGAGTGTATGTGGATCAGAGGGCAGGAACCCTGGCCTTCTACAGCATCTCTGACACAATGACCCTCCTGCACAGAGTCGAGACCACATTCACTCACACACTCTATCCTGGCTTTGCGTTTGGTGGTAAATCATCAGTGAAGCTGTTGTGACTGATTTACAGATGTCTTTAGCACATACATCATAATTTTCACACATCACTCACATGTAAGGATCCATCATCTGGGCCCAAGATTTTTTTCTGCTTGATTGGAAACAACAGATGAACGGACGGGTGGGCAATAAACAGCCTTTCCCACATCTTTGGATCCAAGCAGCTAATACATAGGTATCTCTGGACGTTTGCTGTAACACACCATACTATTGTTTGTGAATGGTTTGTTCAGCCCAATTTAATAAAACCTCACTCTCCACTCTCTAATTTCAGGTGTTGAGTCCCTTTTATCACATGACAAATGCTTTGTTGTATATGGCAAATATGGCAGTAAATCGTAATGAAACTGTACTCATCCAGTATAGAACTGACAGAGCTTGAAATGAGAAATGTTTTGTGTTGGTTTAGAATCAAAAACATAAAGTGAGATGTATGTTTTATGCATTTGCATTTGTACCAGTTGAGGACTGGCATGACGTTTCTTTACTTTACTTTTTGTGTGTGGTGGTGTTAATGTAGGCTACAGTAAGTAAATAAAATATTTTGTTATTTGTACTCAGTGCTGCACTTTATCATGTCCAGTAGGTAACAACCACTGCTATCAGTTAACCAGTAGACCAGATCATCCAGAGAGACAGGTATTGGTCGTGGAACCAAAATGCGAACCACTGATATAATAGATAAATAAAAAAATATATAGTATAGAGAAAGACATCTTAAAGGTACACTATACTAGCCTGACGAGCCAGACCCACATCAAGATGTAGGGTCTGGGAACTCACCATAGGCAATGCTCAATCCAGAGGGGTAAACGGTTGTCTTTCAAATTCCCTCTGCACGCAATAGGATAGCTACAACTCATGAGTCCCATGGATTTTCCTAGTTGGCTAGTTGATCAAACTTAATAAAAAAAGCTTAACTCGAGTCGTGCTGTTTGCCAGCAGCAGCATCCATCTTTGTTTTCAAGCAGGGAATTCACGCTGAACCGTCGCAACTCTGCCGTCGTTATGTTAAGCCCATCCACCGACTCTACTGCGATGTGATTGGCCTGACTGAAGTTTGCCAATTTTTGTAATCGGTAACGTAATCAGTTGGATTACCAAAAATATGTAACATAATCTGATTACTTTAGGATTACTTTTAGATTACTTCAATAAATATGTCCCTTAAGTAAAAGACACCACCACTGAATTGATGAAAGAATTCTCATTCTATTTTTCTCTTTATTTTTTCATTACATCTAAGAAATCTCTTTGCTCTGAGTAAAGCATTCCTGTTATTGCCTGAATTAACTGATCTTTTCCTCCAAAAATCTCATGTAGCCCCTTATTTTAGTGTTACCATTTACTTTGAGGTCACCAGGTCCCATTGTCTGAAAAACACCCAAAACTAATACATTTCTATAGCTATTCTCCACTTTGGGGGTGGTGTTTTGGTGGTTGAAATTTTCACCCCATCCCAAAATTGATCACTTAGTCATCATGGATGTGATCATGGATCACTATTCTCCAAACATGCACAACTCAGCTTAACCTTTATAAGGGCACACCTGGACAATGAATTTAGCTTTTGCTGGATTTTTTTGACCCAGGGACATGGCCTGAGATTAAATCACACCATGTCCATTTCAATTGTGGGGGTGAGAAAATGATTCCTTTGGGATGTTTTTCAACCAGGGGGACCTGCTGACTTTCTCAAAGTAAACGGTAACACTAAAACAAGAAGCTACATTAAGATTAGGAGGAAAAGATCAGGCAGTGTGCCGAGAGACCTGCCTCAATAGTAAATAAGTTAGTATACTCTTTTGATCCCGTGAGGGACTATGGTCTCCCAATCCGTGAATTAGTGAAGCACACACCAACCCGGAGCAGTGAGCTGTCTGCTACAGCGGCGCTCGGGGATCAGTGAGGGGAGGTGCCTTACTCAAGGGCACTTCAGCCGTGGATGTGGGGATGGGAAAGCAGTGCTCTCAATGTAACTGTAATCCAGATTACATGTAATAGGCCTACGTTAGCCTACTACCCAACCCTGACTACTGTTTAATGGTAGTTGTCTCGACAGCATTCAAAATTAATCGTTCTCGTTATTATTTTTAACTGGTTCAGAAAGCCTTTGCGTGTAAATCGTCATGACAGGCAAGCACTAACACGCCCAAGTAAACACGCCTACCGCATATCAAGGAAGTTGTTACAAAGTTGCGCGCAAGCACAAACCGATTTCAGGCAAAAAAGACAGGCCTATGAAACGTATTGTATTGTAAAGTATTGCACAGAAGAAACAGAACAATGGCAGGCGCGTTTCCAAGTAACCAGGACCTTTTTACATGTCCGATTTGTCTTGACCTACTGAAGGTCCCTGTGACTCTTCACTGTGGACCAGAACTCTCAAGTCTCACGCATTGAGCGTGAGACACACGCATTTTAATGACTTCACACGCTCACACGCCACACATGGCATTTCTCACTCCGAGAAATTATTAACTTGCCCGCACATAAATTTCTAAGGGCTATATTTTACAAACGTGTCACACAACGTTGCTGTCTGTGCGCTCATTCAGCTCAGAGAGCTGCTGTTCAGTTACTAACCTATCGGCCAATCAGAAAATAGGATTTCTCAACCAATTAGGAAATTGTTTTGTTGCCGGGCGAACTCTGAGTTTCAGTTTCGTGAGCAGTCTCGGCCTTCGGTGAATGCATAGCGGAGGTGGTAAACGAGGTGGAGTTGGAAGAGAACCAACTGGAGATGGAAGATAACAGGATAATCAGGTAATAACTTCATTCATTTCAATCTCTCATTAGTTACTATAGTTTTCCTACTCGTTGTTTAAGAACAATTTAAGTGTTCGTTTGAATAGCTTATTGCATAGCCTATTGTTATAGGTCACTTTTAAAATCGTGTCATATTATATAATTATATCCTGGCCATGGATGCATTAATCATTGCATCTGTATTCAAAAATGTCGGGTAATTAAGCATCCTCTCATTCACCCTGAGAGGAAAGCCCCCTAAAAGGTCCAGGTTAGTGGATGCTCAAAGGTGGTGAAAAGGCCCATTATTGAATTGTTAGTGCCATGTGTAAAATCTTTTCTTTGCAAATCTGAGCAATTATAAATTATACTTTTGCCCCATTTTGACTTAAAAGGGCATTGCTCCTATATACTTTAGCCAATGATCAAATGCCTGCTCTCTTTTGGAAAGCTGAGGCACTGTTGAAAACAATTATAATAACTGTGTGATGTACTGACACAAAGTTACAAAGGCTAGATTATTCTTTTCTTTTTCTACCGGATAACAAGCACCTTTGAACTGACCACATTTCAGTCCTCTAGGTCTTGACTTGATATGACTTGAGTCCTAGCATTAGGTCTTGTCATGCTGTGTGCAAAAGTAGATCAATATAGAATGACAACATGAGTACTTTAGACCATTATTTGCCAAGGTATACTCATGCATTTTGTAAAATGCCCCATGAAAACTCCCCATAGGACTTTGGGTTATCCAAAATGCATACTGGCAATCAAATGCTTAGCCTACTGCATATGAACCCCTTATAAGTAATCTTGGCCTCAAATGAAAGGTAATACTCTGAAGTTTCATGCTTGCATTTGGATTGTAGGCTACTTCAGGTTCTGATATGACTACACTAAATGTGGAATAATTACAAAAAATACAAATCTATACAATTTCTATTTCAATTCAGTTTGTGTGATGGGCTATATTTCTGCACAACTAATATTGGATCAACTGTTAACCGACCTGGGGCTGGTGTATGCTAGCTGGTGATGCTAGTTGCACGTGTAAATCTTCACACCCCTAACCTTAAGAACGGCTCTAACCGCTGAGTTGGAAGCTTGGGGCTTTAGCTCAGTGGTTAGAGCGCTCGACTCCCATGCCGGTGTGTGTTGAGGTGGCGGGTTCAAGGGCCGTGAGTGGCTGACGAAACGACCTCTGTTACACTGGAACATCTGAATGCATATTAATAACAGCAACAAAAAGTTGTAGTATTACAGTTTTTTACAACTGTTTACACACGTTTTCAAAACTCTGTGTCTATTTTTCAAAACTCCACACACAAAACCAACAATCGCTCACACAAAATGCAAAATGCCTCAAATCTCCAGCAAAATGACACACAACGTTCAAAATGTCATAAACACATCTTTAAATCAAACATTCACCTCACATTACAAACACTTTTGTCATAATATGACCTTTTGGATACATCATGTACACACTGTTGCTCAAAAACTAACGCTCTTTCGTCTTTCATAGACTTTATGTATTTCCATACAATAGTGAAAGTTACGGTATCTACAGAGAGAAGTTGAAATATACACAGTAAAAATGCAAGCAATATTGAAACAAAAAATAGTGATTTTTCCCAAATAATTTGCTGTTGCGAATACAGTATTTTACAGCCAACAAGAACAAAGCAAAGCAAAATACAGTACAATGACCACCAGATGTACATGGAGTTCTGAAAAAACTGATTTTGCCTATGGAAATGACTGACTACTATCAAATGACTTTGCTTTTTCTAAAGAAAAGTGTGTGTGTGTGTGTGTGTGTGTGTGTGTGTGTGTGCGTGTGTTTATGCGTGTGTGTGTGTGTCTGTATGTGTGTGTGTGGGGGGGGGGGGAGTGGTTATGTATGTATTCATAGACACAAAAATATAGTAAAAAAGACAAGTTTTACTGTACATAAAGTCGACGAGTTGTAGAACATTCCTTTCAAAGTATTATATCTGCATTGGTTCTGAACATTTCAACCGGAAATCCTCTAGAGCCAGATTGAAAGGGTCCATACCTACATAGAGAGTATATCTACTGTATTCATAGGCCTATACTAAGGCAATGATTGGATGGTGTTCCGTAAAGTAATGAGTGTTTACACATGTGAAGAGAGAGAGTGAAGCACTGGTGATTTAGTGTAGCATTTTGGGTTGTGTTTGAAAAACGAAATCAAGTTACTTCCTGTTAGATTTTTGTGTGTTAAGTAGAAAATTGTGTGTGGTGTTTTGCTAAATGTGTTTTAGTACATTGAAAACTGAGTCAAACATTGAGAATTAGTGTATGGTTTTGCAGATTTGGTGTGGGGTTATGATGTTTGGAAGACATGTTTAGAAAATTCAATTGTGCAAAAGCACAAGCAAAGATTTAGTGTGTAAGCAGTTGAAAAAAACTGTATTAATGAAACACCCCCATTCTCGCAACCAACCCATCTGACCAGCCACCCCTTTAACCCTCGGAGGGGGGGGGGGATCTCACTCTTGCCTGTCCTCAAAACTTGAGAGCCCTGCTGTGGACATAGTTACTGTATGGACTGCATTAAGGACTGCTGGGACCAGGAAGATCAGAAGAGAGTTTACAGTTGTCCCCAGTGCAGACAGACTTTCACTCCAAGGCCTGTTTTAAACAAAAATAATATTTTTGCTGAGCTTGTGGAGCAAATAACCTGTTGCTCCTGCCTCTGCTCAACCGGAGTGTGATGTCTGCACTGGGAGAAAACTCAAAGCTGTGAAATCCTGTCTGGAGTGTTTGGTGTATTACTGTGAAACTCACTATAAAGTTCACAATGAACTTTATCCTGGACGAAAACACAAGGTGGTTGATGCCATAGGTCAGCTCCAGGAGAGGATCTGCTCCCAACACGAGAAGCCACTGGAGGTGTTTTGTCGTACAGATCAAAGTTGTGTTTGTTTGCTCTGCTTAGCGGACGAACATAAAGGTCATGATACTGTGTCAACCTCTGCAGGAAGAAGTGAAAAACAGGTAAGTGTGCTTGAAATGGTATTGCTATAGGCTATAGTGGATTGAAACATGCAGTCTTGAGTTAGACAGAATGGCGTGTCATAAAAACATGCCTGTCTAATGAGGATTTAGAGGCATATGACAGTCCATATGACATTCATACATAAATTGTATTTCATCACGTTTTCCCTGCGTTCAGAGACTTTAAGTGCCGATGGATGAGCACTGGGAGGAGCTGCATATGATTGACAGGCACATGTGCAACCTAAATGCAACACTCAAAGTAAATAGTGGCGCATGGAATTGCATGAGGCTGAAAAAATAAACAGCTATGTATTTGGGGGGGGGGGGGGTCATGAGTGCTGAGGAGTGAATGAGTGCAAAGTCAGTCTAGTGTGAGTTCAGAGTTGGGAAATTTTTGAGAGTGCTGAGGAGTGAATGTGTGCAAAGTCAGTATAGTGTGAGTTCAGAGTTTGGATGGCCTGGGGATAAAAACTTCTCCTGAGTCTCTCAGTTCTGGTTTTGTGACTACATAGGCGTCTTCTTGATTTCAGCGGTAGGAATAATCCATTGTTAGGATGAGAAGAGTCCTTCAGAATCTTTTGGGCTCTTAGGAGTACTCTTCTGGAATAGAAATCTTGTAGAGCAGGGAGTTGAGTTCTTATAGTACGTTCAGCTGAGCGCACTACTCTCTGCAGAGTACTACAATCTCTAACTGTGGAGTTCCCATACCAGGTGATGATGCTACCAGTTAGAACACTCTCAACCGCTGAAGTGTAGAAGGCCTTCATGATGGATGTAGAAACTTTGAATTTCCTTAGCTGACGAAGGAAGTAGAATCGTTGTCTGGACTTCTTCAGAACATATTGAGTGTTAACAGTCCAGCAGCTGGCTACAATGTCAGAGCTCAATCAGAGCTCTCCTCCAGTCAGTCAGTCTCCTCCAGCCAAGTTATTTTTCACTTCCTTTAAGCCACACTGGTAACAGGTTTTGCGGAAGAGCTGGGTGAGTGAACTGCTCTAGATGGACACCATGTCTGTGTGTGTCTCCTATCAGAGTTCTGCACAGACAGCAGTGGAGGACAGTGAGATGATTTTCACTGAGATGATCCGCACTATTGAGAGGAGGTGTTCTGAGGTGAAAGAGCAGATCAGAGCTCAGGAGAAGGCTGAGGTGAGTCGGGCTGAAGAACATCTGAAACGACTGGAGCAGGAGATTGCTGAGCTGAAGTGGAGAGATGCTGACCTGAAGCAGCTTTTACTCACAGACGATCACGTCCATTTCCTCAAGGTAACTGTGACCGAAGAATTGTGTCTAGTTACTAACACTAACTGATTCAGTAACAGTGATTCTTGAAGCACAATTTCTGAAACTAACTGAAACACGTGTAGCTAATCATACATTGTAATCTACATTGTAAGTTAATCACACTTGTAGCTTTTCACACATGGTAAGACAAAATAAGTTCACTCAGCAAATCAAAGCTTAAGCACTGGTATTCCTTTAGTCTGGCTTACAGTGCAAGACAATGTTGGACAGAGAGTACTGTAGGGGTAAGAATTAGATAAGGAGAGGAGGATGATGAGAATAACATGAGAGGAGGAGAAAGACAAGGACCAGGAGGTGAAGAAATGGATGAAGAGGAGGAGGTGAAGGAGGAGGACCAAGTGATTCCATGGTGCCTAGAATATGTGATGTGGATGAAATCTTACAGCCAGACCTAGAAAGAAGGTGTAGCCTACTTGTTCTTGTTTTTTTTCCCTGTCTAAAATGTTTTTGTTTTCTTCTACTGTGCTTTTTTTTCTACTGTGCTTTTTTTTAACTATATTGCTAACTTATGTCCTGCACACAGAGAAACCAAAAGCCTTAAGTGAGTTCCATTTAAACTATTAGTGTGTGGTTGGTGCTTTGTGTGCTTGTGTAACCTGCGTTGTGTTGAACCTGCGCGATTCAGCCCTGCACACACCCGGACTCGAACCCGCGAAACAACAGCACCTGTTCAAGCAAACAATCAAGCTAAAAGCCCAGGCTGCTAGCTTTCATGCCAGCGTTGCACACGCACAGCTGTGATGGCTGGCATCTGTTACACAATCATTGATTGTTGGCGTGTAAACGGTTCTGACACAAGAATGCAAGAGTTGTGTGCTTTTGCAAGACATTTATAATCTTTTGTTGGTTGGCTATAAGGTTTAATGGTTAGTGTGTAGAGTTTTGCAAAAATAGCCAGTAGTTGCAAAAATATGCTTAATCAATCAGAAAAAAAAAACCTGTAATGTGTTGTTTGTGAACAAGAACTTGACTCACTTTCTCTCTCTCTCTCTCTCTCTCTCTCTCTCTCTCGGTTCTTCACATAGACCTTCCAGTCAGTCAGCGAACTACCTAAATCTAAAGACTTAACCTGCATTTCTGTCAACAAAAGCCTCTCTTTTGAGGCTGTAAGGAGATCTGTTTCCACACTACAGAGGCAGCTGGACGATTTCTGCAGCCAGTTGGTCATATTCATATATCATTTACATAAAATGACATACAATACTTTTCCTTTAGTTTGTGCTATTAAGCTTAGTTTGTTTGTGAATTCATGAGTTTTTTTTTTATTGCCAAGGTTAGTGTTCCCACATACCACATTGTACAGATAACATTGTCTATCAGTAACGTTGACAACCTCTAAAGGTGTCTCCATATTTACTGTCTGTTTATTGTTTTTCAACAGCCCAGTAGTATATGAATACAAAAGTAAGAGAAAGTTGTATACAGTATGCCCAGCATACAAGCACACCTAAAAAACAAAATCACACAGTGATTGCAACACACCTTAGGGTTTTACCAATATGTTGAGGCAGAGTGAACCAATATGCATATGGTGGAGAAAAAAAAAAGCTTCACATCACATGTACAGTGGAAAATGCACATGTTAATAATGAAGTTCAGACACTACATTAACATTACAGATTTTCATGACAGTGGTCATGGCCATGATTCCATCATGGCAGATGGAATAAAAGACCTGTGAAAGCGTTCCTTCTTACATGATGGGTGTAGTAGTCTGTTACTAAAAGAACTGCTTTGCGCAGCCACTGTCCCATGGAGGGGATGAGAGGAATTGTCCATGATTGATGCCAATTTGTCCAACATCCTCCTCTCCCCAACCACCTCAACAGGCTCTAGTTGGCAGCCCAGGACAGAGTCGGCCCTTTTCACCAGCTCATTTTTTTATTCTCTTCCGGTCCCTCTCAGAAAACCCACTACCCCAACAGACTACAGCATAAAAAATAGCTTACGCCACTGTGTCATAAAAGGTCCTTAATAATGACCTGCACACACCAAAAGACCTCAGTCTTCTCAGCAAGTGGAGACGACTTTGGCCCTTCTTGTACAGGGCATCTATGTTTTGTGACCAGTCTAGTTTATTGTTAAGGTGAACACCCAGGTATTTGTAGACTGATACCAACTCAATGTCTACTCCCTGGATGTTCACTGGTGCAACTGATGATGCCTTACGGCTGAAATCAATCACCATTTCCTTTGTCTTACTGGTGTTTATCTGCAGATGGTTCTTTCAACATCCTTCAACAAAACTGGTGATGACCACCTTATAGTCCAGATCATTCCCATTCTTAACACAGCCAACAATAGCTGTGTCATCAGAACATTTCTGGAGATGGCAGCAATCTGTGTCATGTTGAAAGTCTGAGGTATACAGGGAAAAGAGAAAGGGAGAGGGCACTGTGCCTTGTGGGGCCCCCGTGCTACAGACCACCACATCTGACTCACAGCCGCGTAGCCTCACGTACTGTGGTCTGTTGGTGAGGTAGTTGATGATCCAAGCAACAAGATGACATCCAATTACTGAAGTGTTGTTAATTATATGATTCTTTCAATCTCAATAGTGACTGAAGTCCAGGCTATTTTGCCTTCTGAACCAACAACCAGAGAGGAGTTCCTACAATGTGAGTTTAATACACACAGATTTCATTCATCTCAAGTCATGATTTATTAATAATGACATTTTCAAGCATTCTCCTCATCAGTTACACACACTCTCTCTCTCTCTCTCTCTCTCTCTCTCTCTCTCTCTCTCTCTCTCTTTCTTTCTTTCTTAATTTATACTCAGTTCTTCATCAGTTGTAGCACTTACTTTATTGTTTGCTCAACCTCACTCCACCTGCCTCCCTTTGGGATAGAATAGTTGGTGCATGCACAGATCCAGTTGGACTCACCTAAACACACTATATACTGCTTGCATGTCTGAGCTAAATTTGGAACGTCATCTTCAAAAAATAGAACGAAAAGCTGGAATTTATATCCAGCTGCTATTGCAAAATGATGTCCAAGTACATAAATGTATACATCTCACAAGGTACAAGTCAAAGGCATGTGATCATTCAGGACGATGATGAAAAAGGCCTCTTTGTTCAATTTCAGATAACAAACCTAAAGAAGATTGCCTTTGTCCTCTTTACATGGGATCTGTGCTACTAGCTAAATCAGCATTTAAACAAAAAATACAACTCATTTTACAGCTGAACACAACACCCCCAGAAATCGATTAATCATTTCATTTCCTGAATGTCCTGATTTCCTTATTTGTCTTCTCCTCCAACAGATTCCTGTCACTTCACACTGGATTCAAACACAGCACACAGACAACTTAATCTGTCTGAGGGGAACAGAAGGGTGGAATATAGAATTGAGCTCCAGTCATATCCTGATCATCCAGACAGATTTGATGAATGGTGGCAGGTGCTGTGTAGAGAGTGTGTGTCTGGGTGCTGTTACTGGGAGATTGAGTGGAGCGGGTTGGTTTATATAACAGTCTCATATAAAAACATTAGCAGGAAAGGTGGCAATGATAACAGTTTCTTTGGAAGTAATGACCAGTCCTGGAGGCTGAGACTCTCCAGCTCCAGCTATTCTTTCTGCCATAAAAATAAAGAGATTGACCTCTCTCTAGTGGCCAGCTCCAACAGAATAGGAGTGTATCTGGATTACAGGGCAGGAATCCTGGCCCTCTACAGCATCTCTGACACAATGACCCTCCTGCACAGAGTCCAGACCACATTCACTCACACGCTTTACCCTGGGTTTTGGTTAGATGCTGGATCATCAGTGAAGCTGGTGTGACTCAAATATATAGATGCTGTTAGCACATACCTGTAATTTCCCGCCCATTAACGGAAGTTTACTTGTTGATTTTGCTAAATTTCTTCAGCTATGAGGTTAATATACATGGGTGGGCTCTACATGGGAATTCATTAAATTTCTTCATACTTCTTTATGATTAAATCACCATCTGATTCTGAGTCATTGAGCTATTGGGCACTACAGTTAATATGAGAGTGTATAAGTAATTGCATAAAACACAGTTTATACACGATGTGGCTAATACGCTGGAAATTACTGTAGTATCTCACACCATTTCATATTACTTCATTTAGCATCACATCATTTAACACATCACTCACATATAAGGATATGGCAATGGAATGGGCCAGGTGGGTGCTACACATTGGTGGTGGTTAGTGAGGTTCTCCTTCACTGTAAAGCGCTTTGGGTACCTTGAAAAACATTATATCAATATGTGGTGTTGTTTGATTGAACAGGTAGACGGGGACTAATTTACCTGACCGGGTAAATGTGGCAAATTAATGCATGCTCCTCCCAAGCTTCCATTTAGAATGCCATTATGTCCATTTACAATCAGTTATCGCCAAGTGGTACCTTTATCAATTGTGAATAATGTGCTATCTGTCTACATATGGAATTCAAAAGCAAAAGGAGTTTTATGTATGTTTTACGTAATCAATTCATTTATTTTTTTAATGTTTTTAATGTTAATGTTAACAAGTTTTGCCTTTCACTTATTTTTAATGTTTTTAAAGGTGCTATAAGCGATGCAGGGTAACGTTACTTCTGTTGACATTCAAACAAAACAGAGAGCTAGCTCGTTACTCCCTCCCCCTCCCTCCCATGCAATTGAAACTCTCCCAAACGTGCATCTCGTCGGTGATTTGCTGGAACAGTTTGTTATGTTTTTATGTTTTTTATGGGCAAGGTTTGTTGTTTTGTGGCTGTTTTTGGAGCCTAGGCTGTCCATGGAGACCGTGTTTTTTTACAGTGCGGGGCACAGGCAGCTAGCGGATAGTGAGATGATATTAGCTGTATGTGACAAAAAATGTTTTAGCTTAGAAACCGCGTTATATCGCTTATAGCACCTTTAATGTTAACAAGTTTTGCTTTTTTAAGTATGCTACTGCAGACATGTTTACACTATCAGAAGAGATATTGTATCTCAATGGGACCTTTCTGGTTAAATAAAGTATAAAAAAAAAAAACAATAATGAAAATAAAAATAAGTATAATCCTTGACTTTCTACATTGACACATTCATTATATTTTGTGTATCTAAATCATTATACATAATGCACAACACCCAATCATACATTAAAGGGTCTACTGCTCCCTGCCTGGTCCTAGTGGCCCGAGGAAAAGGCTTAACATTAAAGTGCCTTAATAATCTAATGACTCGTATAGTAATCAAACAGCATAAATCCATTTTCCATTGCAATAAAATGGACATTTTAGGGAGTTAGACTATCTTACTAACAGAACATTTGTTGTTTGGCTGAACAGAGATAGTCCTTGAGCCAGAGGGGTTGGTTGGTACCATCTGAGGGGAATAAGTCTCATATGGGGATTTTTGGCAAGGTAGATAGATAGATAGATACTTTATTGATCCCCAGGAGAAATTCAAGGTATACCACCCTAGAGTTCGGAAATAAGTGATAGCACTGCATTCGTAGTAGATTTTTGTGTGTTATCACCCTGTTAATGTCTATTATACGCTTATGAGGGGATATATTCTTAACTAATAGATATCCCCACAAAACTTCCACAGCTGATTATTTACATTATGTCAATATTTTTTTGTATTTTGAAGTTTTCTGAAATATGATGTATACATATACATAATTATGTAAATGTGCCATTACCTAATGAAATATGCAATAATACATTTCAAGTACATCCTAACGTTGAAGTCAGGTTCAAAATTCTTCATTTTGTTTTTCATTTTGGTGACATATTGGAGTGAAACTGCAATAGCAATAGCCCTATCTGTGGTAATGGTTACAGTTAGGGTAAGGGTAACCCAAAAGGTACTCAGAGATAACTATAAATAAATAGTGAGGATTATGAAGACTGAGTAGACAGTGGATCTGTGTAAGGGGTTTGTTTGATGATTGTAATGTATGTAGATGTAATGGTTTTGAACGAGCTGATTATTTGCCAGTGAACCCTCCTAAACATTAACACTCTTATCCCATCCGTCATCTCCACTCTCTCCATCGCCCACAGCTACTGCATCGCTCACACTTCCTGACCACACTTCCCCAGGAAACCACTCCAGAACACAGATCCTTAACACTACCAAACACATTCCTGTGTATGAGAGAAGGAGAGGGAGACAGAGAATGTTTGTGTGTCTTTGAGATTGTGTATGTGTGTTGTGTTGTGTTGTGTTGTGTTGTGTTGTGTTTTTGTGTGTGTGTGTGTATGTGTGTGTTTGTGTGTGTGTGTTTGTGTGCGTGTATAAGAGGTAGAGAGAGAGAATGCTTTTGTGTCTTAGAGAGTGTGTGTGTATGTTCTACATCAGCCTGTGAATATGGCGGACGCGTTTCTGAAGGAGCAAGACTCGTTCTTTTGTCCCATCTGTCTGGACCTGCTGAGGGACCCGGTGGCCATTCCCTGTGGACACAACTACTGCATGGGCTGCATCAGCAGCTACTGGAACCAGGATGAGCAGAGAGGCTGCTACAGCTGCCCCCAGTGCAGACAGACGTCCCCACAGAGACCTGTGCTCAAC
This sequence comes from Alosa sapidissima, assembly GCF_018492685.1. Taxonomy (NCBI): domain Eukaryota; kingdom Metazoa; phylum Chordata; class Actinopteri; order Clupeiformes; family Clupeidae; genus Alosa; species Alosa sapidissima. The sequence goes on from NC_055964.1 coordinate 18,897,479, forward strand.
AAGAACCCCCTGATCGCTCAGCTGGTGGACAGGGTGAGGGCCAAACTGACAGCAGCTTCATCCGCCCACCGTTCCTTTCATCCTGGACACGTAAAGTGTGAGTTTCGCACTGGGGACAAGCGCAGGTCTGTCAGACGCTGTGCAGCAGATGCAGGCTCATCAGACTCTGCATCTGGTTGCTGCGCGTCTGGAGAAGTTAGACCAGAAGGTCAACATGAGGGGCTGGATGCAGTGGAGCAGCTGAGAGACATCTGCTCTCACAGCCAGAGGCTTCTGGACATGTTCTGTCACTCCCAGCAGCAGTGTCTCTGCTATCCGAGTTCAACGGACGAACACACAGGTCTCCAGGTAGGAACGACGACTGCAGAGACGACAGGTAAACAGGTGAGCACTAAAGAGAATCCTAAAGGTGCACAACACCAGAGAACATCATCACACAGAGGAATATTACCAATGTAGTCCTCTCTGGAGACTGAGAGATGTGCTGTCTGTTGGACTGTAGAAGCATTAGGGCTAGTCCTAGTTTTTCTTCCTCAGTGAAGATTGTGACTGCTTAACCCATGTCTGGGAACCTGACCCAATAGAAGAGGTGGTCTGTTCCTGACAGTTCAGTTCAGTGGAACTATGTCTACCCACAGAGGCACTTCCATAAATACCATGCCAAATCCCATCAGAGGATCCAGGAGAGAGAGAAGGAGCTGCAGGAGCTGAGGAAGGCTGTAGAGACTCTCAAGGTGAGTACTAACCACAGAAGATAACAGCTGACTGCTGGAGGAGCCATTTCAGAATCCAGTGAGTAAATTGGAGTTAAGAAATCCATTGTTTTCTTTAGACCCAACTGTCAGGGGTATCAGTGAGGTCCTCAGATAGACTCCCGTTCTCCACTCTGTCTGAGAGGAGTCCTGTTTGCCAGTACCTGTATAAACCCTTCCAACTACATAAACAAATATGTGTTCCTAAGGCATTTCCTGTGATACATAAAACAATATTGAGCTAATAGTAACTCGGGGATAAGCAAAAATGAAAAAACAACCTTTTAAAAGTTGACATTTTGTAGAGCACTACACCAAAGTCTGATACATTTTCATTAATCAATCAATGTATTTGTATTGATTTTAGAGGTCTGAACCAGAAATGCTCTAGGAACAGATTGGAACGATTTCTGATCAAACTGAGTCAGCTAGAATTGTATAGGCCCTATATCTTTGTCTGAGGTACAACATTTGTTTTCCATTTGCAGTGTCAGGACATGTACAGAAAGAAACTGATCTAACAGCTACCTAAATGACCTTGAGAAGAGTCACTTGCTACACCTTTACACAACAATCTAAAACCCCAGCCAAATCCACACACAGATTTTCTCTAACTTGTTTGTGTCTCCTACCAGCTATCTGCCCAGGCGGCTGTGGAGAAAAGTGAGAGGATCTACAGTGACCTCCTGCGCTCCATAGAGAGGAGAGCTGAGGAGAAGGCCAAGCTGCAGCAGGCTGAGGAGCTCCTGAGGAGGCTGCAGGAGGAGATCGAGGAGCTGAGGAAGGAGCCTCGTCTGGGCCAGCGCTCCCTCTCACACCACACAACACACCTCCCTCAGGTACTGATGGGCCCCCACTAGACTGGGTTGGACCAGAGATAGTAAGCGGAAGAACACCTCTATCAGGTACTGATAGGGCCCTATTAGACTGGATTGGTCCAAAGGTAGTGTTACATTTTGGCAGTAAAGTCATTACATTTTACAGTAAAGTTGTTGCATTTTGAAAGAAACTACAACCATAAATCATTACTGCTACTGTGCATTATAGAATATCTCTTGTGTTCACTAATGGTCTCATTCATAGAACTATACATTTATATATACGTATATAGGGATGTTACATTATTATTTGTGTTTTTGACTGTTTTGACTGTTTCTGCTCTTTAAATATATATGCAGATGCTTATTGTACTCATAATTAGGATATGTAACTGAAATTCATTTCACTGTCATCTATCAGAAATTCACACACTGTCCTTATCTCTAGCTTGTGTGTATTACTCCATGTCTCTCCTCTGCTGCTGTCTGTAGAGTTCTCAGTCTGTGTGTGACCCTCGTGGAAGTAAAGGTGCTCCCACCATCATGGTCAACCAGCACTTTGCCTTTGATGAGGTGAAGCAGTCTGTCACTGACCTGAGAGAAAGACTGGACAACTTTTGTGAGCAGAAAAACATTTTACTTAACATCTATTTTAATTTAACATTAATTTAATAATCAATTTATTTGTTTAATATTTATATTTGGAATGCCAATGTTTGCCATATTAATAGTTGGATCTTAGTCTTTGGTAAAGGGGATATACTATGCATTTTCACATTTTCAGTGCTTTTCTGCATGTATTCTGGTATCTGCTAGGCGTGGAGACATATTTTCAATGAGACATTCAGAATCGCTGACACAGATGTTTTATTTAGCCCGCAATAAATTATTTAAAAATAATGGAAACAGAGTTAAATATATCCTTTTTAATGTCTGAATGTACACAGGCTTTTCATAGATGAGAATCTTGAGAATCTTCTACTCTCAGGGTTAACATTAGTCCTCCTTTTTTTTCTCTTCAGTGATCAAAGTTCAGAGTGTTCTGCCTCCTGAACCTGAGACCAGAGATGAGTTCTTGCAATGTGAGTTATACACACACACACACACACACACACACACACTCAGAGAGAGAGAGAGATTACTTTGAGTGTGTTTGTGTAGTTAACCTGTGAGTCACTCAGTGCCATCCTCTTTGAACCCATCCCCAGACTCTCGTCCTCTAACTTTGGACCCAAACACGGTGCACAGGGAGCTCTGCCTGTCTGAGGGCAACAGGAGGGTGACGCACTGTGATGAGTACCAGTCCTACCCCTCCCACCCCGAGCGCTTCGACGGCTGGGAGCAGGTGCTGTGCAGAGAGGGGGCGTCTGGACGCTGCTACTGGGAGGTGGAGTGGAGCGGGGAGGAGGTCTCCATCGCCGTCTCCTACAAAGACATCAGCAGGAAGGGACACGGCCATGAGTGTGGCTTTGGGAGCAACGACCAGTCCTGGAGTCTGGACTGCTCCAAGTCTGCTTTGTCCTTCAGACACGATAACAAGGAGACAGAACTTCCTCGAGCACCCAGCTCCTACAGAATAGGAGTGTATGTGGATCACAGGGCAGGAACTCTGGCCTTTTACAGTATGTCTGACACAATAACCCTCCTGCACAGAGTCCAGACCACATTCATTCACACACTCTACCCTGGGTTTTGGCTTGGGTTTAATTTTCATCATGGTCAGTCATCAGTCAAACTCCTCTGAACCACAGCTCAGACTAATAAAACATAAGGGATGTGTGTAGTAACTCAGTGAACAACAGACAACCAGACAGATGCTGATGCTGGTTTGTCACAAATCTGGCCCTGATCAAAACGGTTGCCAAATATCAGCACACCCAGGACCACATGTTTTTCAGAACACCATTAAATCAGTCTCAGGAAAGGCTCATCAGACATCGTAATCAAATGCTTTAATAGTTAATATATCCCAGAACTTTACTCTTACATGTGCTAGCACAGTAAAATACTCTCAATACAAAGATGTGCACACACACACATGCACGCGCACACACACACACACACACACACACACACACAAAAACACACTTTCAGAGGTGGATCAGTCATACTGTGTGTCCTGCAATAATGTTACGAAATAAAATGTACCTACTATAAAACTTACATTTGCAAAATAGTACCAGTTATTCACAAAAAATAAATAAAAAACCTGATGCACAACATTTTAAAACAATTCATTTAAGTATTTTAATGTGCCAAATAGCTACATGCATGCAATGACAACGGTAACATTAAAGCCAGCCATTGTCAAGTTTTACAGAATATTGCACTGTTTCACATTTCTCTTTTTAATAGTTATACTGTACACAATTAGGCCTCTAGCACAGAAGGCATACTTGTGAATTTATAAATATTCGATTTGAATTTATTAGGCTGCAGCATGTAAACTGTGTTTATTTTGTGTGAATCTTGGCGATTCTTTAAAAATCCCACTTCAGTCTTTGGGAATATGGGTTTGTTACAGAGCCGTATCTGGTTTGTATAGCCTCATGCGCCCCCTACAGTCCCTGTCAGCTAATTGGCGCGCTTAGCCTAGAAATCTACCGGCAGCAAATGATGTAGGCCTGGCTCGTAAGGCTATGACGCGCACGCACACAATATGAGGAAGTTGTGCCACACGTGAAACTGAAACTGATGTGCTTTGTGAAGTCCAGACTCAGAGCTTTGTGAATTGTCTTTCAGCAGCGTAGAGGGAATGGCAGAGGCTATGACATACAGGACCTTTTTACGTGTCCGATTTGTTTGGACATTCTCAGGGATCCAGTGACTCTTCAGTGTGGACACAATTACTGCATGAGTTGCATTAAGGGCTGCTGGGATCAGGAAAATCAGAAGGGAGCCTACAGCTGCCCCCAGTGCAGACACACGTTCACTCCAAGACCCGTTTTATACAAAAATAATATTGTTGCAGAGCTTGTGGAACAGTTCAGGAAGACCAGAATCCAAGCTGTTGTTCCTGCTCCTGTTGTATGTGCTGGTCCCGGGGAGGTGGAGTGTGATCTCTGTACTGACAGAAAACTCAAAGCTGTCAAGTCCTGTCTGGACTGTCTGTTGTCTTACTGTGAAACTCACTGTAAAGTTCACAACGATGTAAATCCCGGGCGAAAACACAAGATAATTGACGCTACAGGCCATCTACAGGAGAGGATCTGCACTCAACATGAGAAGACTCTGGAGATATTCTGTCGCACAGATCAAACTTGTGTCTGTTATCTCTGTATGGTGGATGAACACAAAGGCCATGACACTGTGTTAGCCTCTGCAGGGAGAAAGGAGAAACAGGTAAGGATAGGTGTTCAACAACTGAAATGAAATTGGCTCTAAAATCATCCTCTAGAGTTCTATTATGGTAGACAGCAAGTTAGAAAGTGAATAACAACAGCAAAAACTCACTACGCTCTAATGACGTTGTAAAACCTGATGGACACAGCCAATGACCGTCTTCTCAGCAATGGGCTACTCATTACCATTAAAGTCATGTGTACATGAGCTGACCCTGAAAAAAAAAATAATTGTATAACTGCAGTGTGGATGTGATGCATTTGTTCAACATAGACACACTTTGAGGAGACCCAGAGGAAATTTCAACACAGAATCCAGGAGAAAGAGAAGGAGCTGCAGGAGCTGAGGAAGGCTGTGGAGACTCTCAAGGTGAGTACTGATCACAGGAGAAGACAGCATCTGGCTGCTGGAGGAGCCATTTCAGGCCTCAGTTAGAGACTAGGGATCTCCTCCAGTCAGTCAGAGGAGGACTTCCCAGTTCCTCTGAGCCACACTGGTAACACGTTTTGTAAAAGAGCTGAGTGAGTGGGCTGCTTTATATGCCGCCTATGTCTTTGTGTGTCTCCTATCAGAGCTCTGCAAAGACAGCAGTGGAGGACAGTGATAGGACCTTTACTGAGGTGATCCGCTTCATTGAGAAAACGCGCTATGAGGTGAAGGAGCAAATCAGAGCTCATGAGAAGGCTGAGGTGAGTCGGACTGAAGGACTCCTGAAGCAACTGGAGCAGGAGATTGCTGAATTGAAGATGAGAGATGCTGAGCTGGAGCAGCTTTCACACTCGGAAGATCACATCCATTTCCTCAAGGTAACTGTTGATAGGTTATGAAAGCACAGGATGTGCTGATGGCATTAATTTACGCAGTATTTAAAGAAACCCCCTCCCCAACACCCAACTCATACACACACCATTACACCCCACACACACATGCACACACTCACACACCATTACATCATACCCCCCCAACACACACACCATACCCACACACCAATCCCCCCCCCCCATACGCACACACCATTTCATCACCCCCACCCCACAAACACACACCATCCCCCCCCCCCACACACACACACCATTTCATCACCCTCCCATACACACACACACACAATATACCTTTTTAATTATTACTTTTAATGTATTCTTTAAAGTTGAGCTGGCTCTTGAGCACAAGAATTTCTCATTATTTGTAATTCATTTTATGAGTACATGACAATAAACTACTTCATCTACTTGAACTTGAACTTGAACGTGAACTTGAACTTGAGTTACATAGGAGTCCATGATTTCCAAAAAGAATGACAAATTTAGATTAGTCTAACCACAGGACCATTTCCCATTTCACCTCAGTCCATCATAAATGAGCTCGGGCCCAGATAAGACAGTGGCATTTCTGTATCATTTTGAAATACCATTTCCTCTTTGTAGGGTAGAGTTTACACTAGCATTTGTGAATGGAGCATCAAACTGTGCTCATAGACACTGGTTATCGGAAGTTTTCCAGAGCCCATAAAATACATATTTTCTTTACAGAAACAGGTCTGAATTTAATGTAGTGCCATCTGAGGTCCAAAAGACCATGGATTGACCATAGATTCAAAGATTTCTCTGGATACTCTGATGATATTATGTACTGTAGATCAGGGGTCCCCAACCTTTTATGTACCATGGACCGGTTTGATTCCCTTTTTTTTTTTCACGAACGGGGGGGGGGGGTTCCATGTTCCAAATGTGTTATGCATGCATTACTTGAAAAGAACTAGCTCCAGTTAACAGTGAAGGTAACGAACTATGAAAATTGAACAACTTGAAGCTACATCTATCAAGTGTGAACATGCTTAACAAAATATGGGAACAAATGGAACTAAACGTGCATTACGAATATAATCAGTGGGAGCCCTGTGCTTGTTTCCCTGCAACAAGAAGGTTCCATCAGGGGGTGATGGAAGACAGTGACACCCTCAGTGTGTTTGAAATGTCCAGTCGATTGCGCAATTTGGTCTTAGTTGCAGTCATTGCAGAAACCCCGGCCTCGCATAGATACGTGGTGGGAAATGGTAGCAACGTTTTCAGCGCTTTTACGGCTATCTCGGGATATTCTGCTTTGGTTTTGATCCAAAAACCCGCCAGAGAGGTTTCCTCATACACACTCTTAAGACCACCGTCATTTGCAATTTCGATCAACTGCTCTTCCTCCTGCGCTGACAAGTTATGACTCGAATGGATATTAACAAATGGGTTGCGGACCCACTCATTGGTTTGCCGTGGATCTTTGGATGGGAAGTAGCCTAACGCTCAAACTCATTTGAAAGCGCAACAAGGTGATCGCGCACCAGCTGCGAGAGAAAGGGCCCTGCCTCAGTCTCTCCCAAAACCCCCACTACTGTTTGGAACATATCAAATACACCCCGTCCCCATTCGTCCCCACAAATCAAGCTTTGCTTTAAATGCAGCGACTTTATCTGCCAGTTTAAAGACAGTTGTCATTCTCCCCTGGAGTGACCGGTTGAGGTAATTAAGCAACCCAAATATGCCACACAGGTATAAGCGAGTTTTGGCACCCAGTCCTCATCACTAAAATGTGCAGCGGTGACTTTTTTTCTGTAAGAAATCTCTGCAGCGGCTCTCGAACACTCTGACCAGTGACCTGCTAAAGATGCTTGTTTTTTGTTGCTCATTCTAGCAGTTTAGCTAACTTTGTGTGACACTACCATTAGCCAAGAACTGATCAAGTGAAGTGAGCTGACCTGAGGCTGCGCAGCGCTGAAGGCAATATGTAAAGTGTTGAAGGCGGGACAGACAGACGTAAGAAATAAGACCTTGCAAAATGCAAACATGCGTGCAATCAAACAACTGCATATAGGCCTATGCCATGTAAAAACGTGACATTATTGCGAATTAAATAGAGTTTAGTTTGCATGCATTTTTTTAAACTGATGTCGTAGGCTACGGCCCGGTTAGGAATGTCCCACGGCCCAGTCAATCAGTGACCAACCTGAAGACTTATCTGGTATCTGTGTCAACCAGTGCATCTCTTTTGAGGCTGTGAAGAAATCTCTCTCCACACTGAAGGGGCAACTGGAGGATTTCTGCAAAGAGGAAGTAACCAAGACATCAGCAGCTGGTTTGTCACATTCCTGACATATGTTTAAATATAATTACCTCCGATACCTTATCTTTTGATTTTAATTTTCAGGAACTTTTTATTTCTCAAAACTGTTTTTTTTTTTTTTTTCACATATCACTTTTGTAAAATATCCTTTGTATGTCACTCAACAAGAGAACATTGTTTTAAACTGATATCATAAAAACAGAAGGTTTGGCTGATACAGTGTTTACATTTTCAGTAGTTGCTGACGTCAGTGTTGTCTATAATATGATTCTTCTGTTTCTATAGTGACTAGAGTCCAGACTTTTTGGAACATACCTGCAACCAGAGAGGAATTCCTACAATGTGAGTTTGACACATTTCATACACAGCACACAGACAGACAGGCAGACACACACACACACACACACACACACACACACACACACACACACACACACACAGAGACTCAGACACACACACACACACACACACACACACACACACACACACAAACACACTTTCATGGAATTCATATAATATTAGTTTGACTTACACACATTGTACATACCTTAAGTTTCAGTGCATGGTTTCTACATACATTGGGGCAGCCGTGGCCTACTGGTTAGCGCTTCGGACTTGTAACCGGAGGGTTGCCGGTTCGAACCCCGACCAGTAGGCACTGAAGTGTCCTTGAGCCCTTTCCCTGTGTACACGTGTGTGTGACAGACCTACTTGTGCTTCTGTCTTTTCATCCGTCGGCCTGTAAATGCTGGTGTTGAGCCAGGTGGTTCTTGACAGTGAGTCAAGAGAGATATAATTAAATTGCAGTGCCCCTTGGACATCATTTCATGGTGTGCGTCCAGAGGTTATCGTGGTGATCACATCAAATTTTGTGCGGTCCAGAACATCTCATCTCAAGATATTGGCGGTCGAAGCACCACATTTTTGCATGTATGTTTTACACATGGTGGTTCTACATCATAAATGAGGTTATGGGCTGTGCTGATGCAGCTCCTTGAGACCAACATATCAACATTGTATGACGATTTTGTCATCACGCACAACAGCTCTCGAATTATTCTGCAAAAACTGCTTTCGGCCTATCCATCTTTTGGCTGGTCCAGTGTGGGTGGAGTGGACCCTGGGGACAGAAAACTTCTATTCCATATCAGCCTAGTCGGGGTACATGCCCTCCAAATTGCATGAGATTCGTCAACTGCAGCGGTCATAATAAAAGAGTTTTTAATTAATGAATGTGAGGCTCAATAATCTGCAGAGCAGATGCAGGCTAGCTTCCCCAGTCCCGTCATTCTGATGCTTCAAGTTAGAACAGACAAATCACACACATATTCTGGTATATATGTTAATAATTCGCTTTGGACAAAGGCGTCTGCCAAATCCCATAACCATAACCATAATGTTTTCTAAAAATTAAGTTGGAAGTTGAACTGAAGTGAAGTAAAGTGGGGTTTTTTCCCACGAAGGATCACATTTAATCATTCTGATATATCTGATATAACTGAAAACATTTTATTTTCTTCTCCATCAGATTCTTGTCACTTCACACTGGATCCAAACACAGCCCACAGAAAACTCCATCTAACTAAAGGGAACAGGATGGTGGAAGTTACAGGAAAGTTGCAGTCATATATTGATTATCCAGAGAGATTTAATAAGCTGTATCAGGTGTTGTGTAGAGAGGGTGTGTCTGAATGCTGCTACTGGGAGGTTGAGTGGAGTGGAGAGGATGGTGTTGATATAGCAGTCTCATTTGAAAGCATCAGCAGGAAAGGAAATGACAATGACTGTGCATTTGGATGTAACGATCAGTCCTGGACTCTGGAACTCAGGAGCTCCAGCTCCTCCTTCTGGCACAATAATACAGAGACTGAACTCCCTCTAGTGACCAGCCCCAGAGTTGGAGTGTATGTGGATCACAGGGCAGGAGCTCTGGCCTTCTTTAGTGTCTCTGACACAATGAGCCTCCTGCACAGAGTCCAGACCACATTCACTGACACACTCTACCCTGGGTTTGGAATTGGTACTGGCTCCTCAGCGGAGCTTTTGTGATTCACCTATAGGCTATATTACATTTTTGTATGTGTTAGTTATCCATGGTTTACAGTAGTCCACAGAGCTGTTGATCTATGTGCTGCTCTTCGAGAGTCTGTTCGAGGAGGTCGCTCAGGACTCATGACTGGTAGGCTAGCTTACCATACCTCTCAGAGAGATCTACTGCTATCAGAGGTCCAGTGACCTGCTTGTCCGCATGCTGCCCTTCCAGCATTTGGTCGGAGAGATCACTCAGGACTTTGGAATTGCCTATATGCCACGCATTTCCTGGAAGGCTTTTCAGCCAGCTTAAACTTTTCCGATTGACCTATGTTGTTTTAGCGTACCTGTTTACACAGACCTGGTTGAGTGTTACACCTAAATAAATGTGCGTGGCATATAGTCCATTGATCTGCTTCCAGGACTCTTCCAGGAGTTAGGAATCATGCTCATGGATATGCTGGCTGGTGATTGGATATTAGCCAGTTACATAGAGACAGCTGAATGGACAGCTGAATCTTCTTTTGTTCATCTATCCCTCCATTGTTTGTTGCTCATGTTATGTACCAGCCTATTCAATATGGTATGTGCTTTTTTCAGTATAATGCACTTTTGTGAAATGTCTGTTTAATTTGCTATATAGTCTATATAAATGTGACTTATATTTTGTAATTATTTCAAATAAAGCACAGTTGTTTCCCACTGCTCTGGCAACTGAGTTTGCAATGTTTTGAATGTTCTGTAAGTGGCATTTGCAACCTTGTAGGCAGCATATCATCAGTTTGCAACATCTCATAACTGCGATTAACTTCATTCAGCATAACATTTAAAATTGTCACATCACATTTGAAATTATTATGCAAAGAGACTCTGTGTCTTGTTGGCCGCATAAAAGCAACAGAACTTAATTTACCGATGAGCAAACTTGTATGTGGATGTAAATGTTTATGTAAATGTCAGAAATAGACAGTCTATTACGTGGCTGGTCTGAATGAGGATCAAAACTTGGCCGACGGCTCTGTCAACGGCCCTTCAAAGCAGTGACGTGCATCTCTGTGTCAGTCTAGGCTAGGCCATCACAACAGAAGCTAATGCTGGTTTGTCACAAATCTGGCCCTGATCAATATGGTTGCTAAATATCAGCAGACCCAGGGCTACATGTTTTTCAGAACACTCATTAGATCAGTCCCAGGAAAGGCTCATCAGACATCTTAATCAAATGCTTTAAAAGTTAATATATCCCAGAACTTTACTCTTATTCACTCATGCACACACACACACAAATATTTGGCCATATTTGAGACAATCTACCCTGAACAGAATTCTGCAGAATTTGACAAAAATGTATTGTGTTGTAATTGGGAACTGTACATTTCATGTAACCTGGAATCCAACTCTTACGTTCACTTTGTGTCGTCACTAGAAAAAGCATGCTCAGGCAGATGTGAATACACACACACACACAAACAGAGGTAGATCAGTCCTGCGTGTCTCTTATTGTGTTTCTTTAATAAATAAACATGTTCCTACTACTACTAAATGTTCCTACTACTACTGCACTTGTCGTTTGTGGGATCTGTACTACTAAAGCCTACATTTGCAACATTTTAAAACAATCCTTTCAAGTCTTTGAATATATGCCAATAGCTACATTCATTATTTTATCATTATTACCGGTATACTGTATGATCACAATAACAGAGTCACAATACTGTATGATCACAATAACAGCAGTCACCTTAGCAGTGCACTGTTGCACATGTCTCTTTTTAAATGTATAGTTATATACTGTACATTATTATCTAGTGTAGTTCTTGTGAATTAGTCCATTTTCAGATTTAAATTTAGCAGGTTCAGTAGACTGTTTATTATGGGACCCCCACCCCACCTCATTTAGGCCTACTACGAAAGCTACTTTGTGAAAAGAAAAACAATTGTTTAAAAATCCCACTTCAGTCAGTGGGAATATGGGTTTGCTATGGCCTCAGCGCCCCCTGCAGTCCCCATCAACTCATAGGCGTGCTCGTACACAATGAGGAAATTGTGCACAGAATTCAAGAGAAATGAAACTGAAAATGAAGTGCTTCCTGAAGTCCAGAGCTTTGAATTATCTTCCAGCACCGTAGAGGGAATGGCAGAGGCCATGACAAGCAACCAGGACCTTTTCATGTGTCCGATTTGTTTGGACTTTCTCAGGGATCCAGTGACTCTTCACTGTGGACACAATTACTGCATGGGCTGCATTGAGGGCTTCTGGGATCAGAAGGGAGTCTACAGCTGCCCCCAGTGCAGACAGACGTTCACTCCAAGACCCGTTTTAAACAGAAATAATATTGTTGCTGAGCTTGTGGAACAGACAAGGAAGACCAGCATTCAAACTGTTGCTCCTGCTCCTGTTGTTGTAGTAGGCCTATTTGCTGGACCTGGAGATGTGGAGTGTGACGTCTGCACTGGGAGAAAACTCAAAGCTGTGAAGTCCTGTCTAGACTGTCTGTTCTCTTACTGTGAGACTCACTTCAGAGTTCACAATGACATGAATCCTGGCCGAAAGCACAAGGTGGTTGATGCAACAGGTCAGCTACAGGAAAGGATCTGCACCAAACATGAGAAGCCTCTGGAGGTGTTTTGTCGCACAGAGCAAACTTGTGTTTGTTTGTTGTGTCTGGTGGATGAACACAAAGACCACGACACTGTGTCATTACCTATAGGGAGAAAGGAGAAACAGGTAAGGACAGGTGTTGTGGTGACTATAACATGACTATATGGTGTACGAATAACAATGACATAAAATCACTTCTCTTTAATGAGGTTGTACTGCTGCGGCTTCACTCAAGGTCACAGCATATCATTCTGTCCTAACTGGTGATGGCTATAGTCCTTAGTGGGTTAGTCATCTTTAGTAAAACAGATAAATAAACATTGGTATTTATTTATCTACAAAGTTATTGTTGGGAAGTTACCATGTTATATTTCAAATATGTTTGTTTGGCTGGTCCCTATCAGACCAGGTCAAATGATTGTTTGATGTTCAAGGTTTATTATATTCATTCCGAGCTATTTCCTGGAATATTCTTCAACGCACTGTAATACTTTCCAATGGTCATATACCTCTACTTTCATATGTTTTTTTATTGGGAGGCATTTGTACATTTCAGTACAACTGTTATGTACTAATTCTTTTTTTATTGTTTATTTATCGTAAATTTGTCATAACGGAAAACGAGGACTACCCTCAATCACTACAATCTATAAGCTTGAATGAATGAATGAATGAATGAATGAATGAATGAATGAAACAGTTTGTGCTTGAGCAATTGTCCAACGGGTCTAGTACTTCTATGATAACTGCAGTGTGGATGTGATGCATTTGTACAACACAGACACAGTTGGGAGAGACCCAGAGGAAATTTCAGCAGAGAATCCAGGAGAAAGAGAAAGAGCTGCATGAACTGAGGAAGGCTATGGAGACTCTCAGGGTGAGTACCAGACCAGAGTTCAGACCTCCTCTCTCATTCAACTAGTCAGAGAGGAAAACTACTGTTCCTCTGAGCCACACTGGTAACAAGAGTTGTGAAGAGCTGAGTGAATAGCCTGTTTTATATGCCCCCTATGTCTTCATGTGTCTGATTTCAGAGCTCTGCACAGACTGCAGTGGACGAGAGTGAGAGGACCTTTACTAAGATGATTTGTTCCATTGAAAGAATGCACTCTGAGGTAAAAGAGCTGATCAGAGCTCAGGAGAAGGCTGAGGTGAGTCGGGCTGAAGGACTCATGAAGCAACTGGAGCAGGAGATTGCTGAGCTGAAGAGGAAAGATGCTGAGCTGGAGCAGCTTTCACACACAGAGGACCACATCCATTTCCTCAAGGTAAATGTTGATAGGTCATGGCACAGGATGTGCTTATGGCATTAATTTACCTCTTTACGCAGCACTTTAACAGACCCTATGCCATTTCAGTATAAGTATAAGTAAGTAAGTATATATACTCTTTTGATCCCGTGAGGGAAATTTGGTCTCTGCATTTATCCCAATCCGTGAATTAGTGAAACACACTCAGCACACAGTGAACACAGTGAGGTGAAGCACACACTAATCCCGGCGCAGTGAGCTGCCTGCTACAACAGCGGCGCTCGGGGAACAGTGAGGGGTTAGGTGCCTTGCTCAAGGGCACTTCAGCCATTCCTACTGCTCGGGGTTATAAGTCCGAAGCGCTAACCAGTGCTGCCCCAAGGCTGAAGCATCTCCCTGTTGGGGAATCGAACCCCGATCTCCCGCGTGACAGGTGGGGATACTCACCACTATACTAACGAGGAAGACCCTATCTTATTTCAGTATCAGTACAGAATGTTTTTTTAATACTCAAACAATTGACCATAATTTATTTAATTTCTTGAATTTATCTGAACTGTGACTGTGTACTGTGTACAAGACTGTGTACTTGTATGCAAACAGATAACATTTAAATTGTATTTTCATATTATTATTATCTCTCTCTCTCTCTCTCCATTTATCTCTCTCTCTCACTGTATTTAGACTTTCCAGTCAGTGAGCAACACACCTGAGACTAAAGAGGTATCCAGCATCTGTTTTAACCAAAGCCTTTCTTTTGAGGCTGTGAAGAAATCTGTGTCCTCGTTAAAGGGGCAGCTGGAGGATTTCTACAAAGAGGAAGTCATGAAGATATCTGCAGCAGGTTGGGCATATTCCTGACATTCCTGACACATAGGCCTACTATTATTTTACTGATATAAAAACTGAAGGTTATTTATATCACATTTTTAGGTCAATGTTGTTTCTTATATGAGTATTTCTATTACAACAGTGACTAATGTCCAGGCTATTTTGCCTGTAGATCCTACAACCAGACAGGAAATCGTACAATGTAAGTTATACATGCACACATTTCATACAGCACTACAGCTTACGTACATGTTTTAATATGACGTTTTAAAAGGAAATTCTGGAGATGTAATGGATTTGCATTGTGCCTCTCACACCAATCACACTTAATTGTCCTCACCTGCTGCAGTACTTGCTTTAGTGCCCACTCTCAACCCACCACCTTTACATCACCTATTTTAGAATTTATGTAATTTATGATTCTTCTAGAAACATGAAATCTGATGAAGAATTTAGCCATACAGATCTGACAGTAATGCGTTTATGGATGCACTTGTCGTTTGTGGGATCTGTGCATCTATCTGACTGACATCTCATATAGTTTCTATAGTGAGTGAAGTCCAGGCTATTTTGAACCTACCTGCAACCAGAGAGGAATTCCTACAATGTGAGTTTGACACACACACATGTCATACACAGCACACAGACAGACAGACAGACAGACAGACAGGTAGACACACACACACACACACACACATACACACACACACTGATGGACCCAAATTTGATGGATAAATTAGTTTATCCGGACATGCTGTAAGGATACATGATTAAAGGTAACGTCAGCGATTCAGTCCAGTGAATATCTCCTAATGATCCTCTAGCAGTCTGTGAGGATGACTCTAAAAAAAACACATCTCCGTACACAGTCCTGCCTCTGTGAACTGTGAACTCCCATCCAGTTACAGAGATCATTAAAGTTGCTGTCTGTGAGTTTGGCTAAATGTTATGATTAGAGATCACCAGCCAATCAAATGACACCCCTCTTCTCTGTGACCTTGAAGCAATGTGTTGATGTGGGCTGAAATAATGTATGTGTTGTATAGCAAAGGCCTACAGCATGTGCAATCAGGTGAAATGTAAAGGTCTCCCTTTCACAAATATACAATTTGACCACACACAAAAAAGGTTATAACACAAATCACATAAAGGACCTCCCACATGCACTCATTCTAGTCCAAATATATAGCCTGACGAGCCAGACCCACATCAAGATGTAGGGTCTGGGGACTCACCATTCACAGTGCTCAGTCCGAGGGGTGGGATAAACGGTTGTCTTTCAAATTCCCTCTGCACGCAAAAGGATAGCGCTATGAGCCCCATGCGTTTTCCCACCAGCGGAGCTAGTTTGCTAGTTGTTCAAACTTTTGGCAACTTAAAAAAAGCTTAACTCGTGTCACGCTGTTCGCCAATAGCATGCAACATCCATCTTCTTTGTTTTTAAGTAGCAGAGAATTCACGCTGAACCGTCGCAACTCTGCCATCATTATGTTAAGCCCGCCTACCGACTCTATACACGATGTTATTAGCCTTATCGAAGTTTAATTTTTCCAGTTCACAAGCAAGCCAACGGAGAGTTGCTAGACTACCCTGGCAGCAAATTACATTTGCTGCCGCTAGTGTGCATCTAGATTTCTAGGCTATCAAATATATACAGAATCAGACAAAAACACACATAATCTGTCACTCTGAGATGTTAAATTAAGAAACTCTTGTGTTGTCCTCTATTCCATCAGACTCCTGCCACCTCACACTGGATCCAAACACAGCAAACAGAAACCTCCATCTGTCTGAAGTGAACAGGAGAGTGGAATGGAGAGATAGGGCCCGGTCCTATCCTGATCATCCAGAGAGATTTGAGTGGTGGCAAGTGCTGTGTAGTGAGAGTGTGTCTGGACGCTGCTACTGGGAGGTTGAGTGGACTGGGGGGGTTTATATAGCAGTCTCATTCAAAAGTATCTGCAGGAAAGGGTGGAAAGATGAGTGTAAGTTTGGACATAATGATCAGTCCTGGAGTCTGGACCTCTCCAGCTTCAGTTCCTATTACTGGCACAATGATAAACACACTAAACTCCCTCTAGTGGTCAGCTCCAAAATAGGAGTGTATGTGGATCACAGGGCAGGAGATCTGGCCTTCTACAGCATCTCTGACACAATGACCCTCCTGCACAGAGTCCAGACTACATTCACTCACAAACTCTACCCTGGGTTTAGGCTAGATAATAGATCATCAGTGAAGCTGTTGTGAGTATTCTCAGTTGGGAATTGGCCTGGTATTAGCCAGGCTAGATCCCTGCTGCAGTGTTTCAACTTTGGGAACCAAATACATGAAGGAAACGGAAGGACAAGTAGTGTAGTCTAATGGCCAGCTCCAGAATATGAGTGTGTGTGGATAGGAGTGGATCACAGGACAGGAACTCTGTCCTTCTACAGCGTCTCTAACACAATGATCCCTCTGCACAGAGTCCAGGGGTGTATTCCAGGCAGGTGGTTAAGTGACAGATCTGTGTAAGTTAACCCAGAGAAAGCAGTAAAACCCCAATAGAAGAGCCCTTGGCTTTGTATAGTTTGGAGATTTAAGCCTATGATCTGTTCTATTATAAGGTTTACTGCTGCAGTAGGAGTACTCTCTGTGCTCTCTTGTACAAAATGCTTTTAACTTGTATATCATGTCTATCACGTAAGAAGTCCAAGAAGGGGCACACAGAAAAATAATAACTGATAGGGGACATAAAGAATAAACAGACTATTAATCTGTGTTGGGTATTTGGCATTTGTGCTGTGGTTGTTGTAATGGTTTTGAAAAGTGTGTGAGCTGATTATTTGTCTGTAAACCCACCTAAAGACAAAGTTCTTGATCTCTGCTCTCCATCATTGTATGTATTGTGTGTATTGCTCACATTTCCTGAGAGAGAAAGTGAAAGATAGTATGCATTTGTGTCTTTGAGAGAGAGAATGTGTGTCGGACATGGGCTGCATCAGCATCTACTGGGTCCAGGACAAGCAGAAAGGCTGCTACAGCTGCCCCCAAGACAATGTGAGAGACAACAAATGTAAAAGAGAGTGATCTGCACACCATATAGCTCCCATGGAAGGTTTTTTATTTTGCGTGCAACGTTTCGAGCCCCTGGTTCTTCCTCAGGCAACCAACAAGTGTTTCACAATGTACCATCAATAACATTGATATAAAGTCCCAGCATGTGTAAAGTAGAGTTCTCAACGGGTCGGGTCGGCCCGACAAACCCGACGGGACCCGCGGGCCGGGTTCGGGTCGAAAATATAAGCAAACGGACCTCGGGCTTACTCTTTTCCGCTCAGTGAAAAAAAAACAAGTCTGATGCTGCGTGCAACGTGCATCATGGAGAGGGGCAGGGGCAGACCTGACGCCGCTGCGTGCACGCCTTTAGCCTGGATAAGAAGATGGAGTTGGTGAAAGGTAAACTTGCCGCAGGTGAATTCACCGTCGCTACTACAGGAGTGGGAAAATCACAGGTCTGGAAAGTGTTTGGAATGGTGCTGGATTCTGATCCTGATTCTGATTCTAAATTGTTACGCTAATGTATTGAAACTTCACCTAAATAAAGTCAGGGGTTAACAGTCAAAACGTATATTTTACGTCGGGCCGCGGGCCGGGTTCGGGCAGATAATTCATGTTGATGTGTCGGGTTACATCGGGTCCGGGCTTTAAAAGCTACGGGCCGGGTCGGGTCGGGTTGTAATTTTCAGGCCCGTTGAGAACTCTAGTGTAAAGTGCTTAGTGCAGATTGTACAAACATACATATAGACAGTAAATTACAATAAGTACAAAAATATAAACATATACATCTTCAATATTACAGTTATTCCTTTTAACATATATGTACATCATTTTAGACAGATATAGAAAGACAGTAGACCACAATTACCACAAATAATTTTCTTTTACTAAATGTGAGAGACATCTGCTCTCACAGCCAAACGCTTTTGGACATGTTCTGTCGCTCCCAGCAGCAGTGTCTCTGCTATCTGAGTCTGATGGATGAACACACAGGCCTCCAGAAGGCACGACACTGCAGAGACGACAAGCAAACAAGTGAGCACTAAAGAGAATACTAAAATGACACATTACAGGAGAATTACATCACACAGAGGAATACCAATGTAGTTACACTTACAACTCAGTTTCACTTTCAGTTTCCACCTAGTAGTCTGCATGGTACAATGAAAAATTGTTTAAGATCTTTTCAGATTCCTTGTTTTTAGCACTTTCAGTTCAAAGGAGATACATCAGATTATGCTTAAATGTTGTTTGATTTCACTATTATATACTGGTTATGGTAACACTTTATTTGAATGTGTCGCTGTTACAGTGTACCTACCTAATTAGGTACAGTGGTACAACCTGTGTAACAACATGTACTATCAGGTACTATCATTGTACTTGCATTATGTATTTGTGGGTACCTACATATAGTTGTTACATTGTAATACTGAGTGCTTTTACAAAACTTTGCCAATTTGCCTAAATTTTCATCAGAGGCAAAGAGCTGACCTGAGACCTGCTGGATGGGGTAAATCTGGTCATGATAGATTTGATATACAAAGCATTCTTAGCTCCAGTCAAGGCCTCATTGTCTTCAGTGTACATGTAACAGCTGTGCTGCTACAACCTTGTTACTCTTTGATACAGTGGTTATAGTAATAAGATCATTGCAATCACCCATCCCGATCCAGACCCCTGCCACACTCTCAAGTAAACAATCAAATACAAGTTGTCACACCTCTTTTATCAGGTAATGTTTGCAAGCAAAAATTATATTGATTGTAATCTGGAACTTTACTCTGAAATTCACATGAAGAGTTTGGTTCTAAATATCCCCCATTTTAATGAATTAAATTTTTTTTTTTACATTTTGTTTTCCAATTAATTTCAGTAGAACTGTAATTGGCTATTGGTGTTTGATTTATCTTTACACATTCAAAACACAACACAATTGCAATTGTATTGATATTACCTGAAATACACAATTAGGCCTAATGCCTACATGACTAGTGTTTTTAAAAATGGAGATATAGCGTTTTGGAACCAAACTCTTCATACAGACAGAAGTCGTCACAAATACATAGAAGTGGACAGAAGTGGGAAAAGTTTCAAAAACAAAGTAGGCTCTAAACTGTGTTTATTTTGTGATTCCTGCCTGTTTTTCCCAAGTACTGTTTTTTACCACTTCAGTCTTTGGGAATATGGGTTTGTTATGGCCTCATGCGCCCCCTACAGTCCCTGTCACTCATCACACGCTTGCACACAATGAGGACGTTGCGCACATAATTCAGAGAATTAAACTGAACTGAAGTGCTTCGTGAAATCCAGACTCAGAGCTTTGTGAATTGTCTTTCAGCACCGTAGAGGAAATGGCAGAGGCCATGACAAGCAACCAGGACCTTTTTACGTGTCCAATTTGTTTGGACATTCTCAGGGATCATGACTTTTCAATGTGGACACAGTTACTGTATGGACTGCATTAAGGGCTGCTGGGATCAGGAAGATCAGAAGGGAATCTACAGCTGCCCCCAGTGCAGACACATGTTCACTCCAAGACCCATTTTATACAAAAATATTATTGTTGCAGAGCTTGTGGGACAGTTCAGGAAGACCAGAATCCAAGCTGTTACTCCTCCTGTTGTATGTGCTGGTCCCGGGCAGGTGGAGTATGATGTCTGCACTGACAGAAAACTCAAAGCTGTAAAGTCCTGTCTGGACTGTCTGTTGTCTTACTGTGAAACTCACTGTAAAGTTCACAACAATGTAAATCCCGGGCGAAAGCACAAGATGATTGATGCTACAGGCCATCTACAGGAGAGGATCTGCACTCAACATGAGAAGACTCTGGAGATATTCTGTTGCACAGATCAAACTTGTGTCTGTTTTCTCTGTATGGTGGATGAACACAAGGGCCATGACACTGTGTCAGCGTCTGCAGGGAGAAAGGAGAAACAGGTAAATATAGGTGTTGTGGTAGGCTACTACAACATGGTTAGGCGCTGGAATGAAGTTGACTCTAAAATCATCTTCTGGAGTTCCATTACGGTAGACAGCAGTTAGAAAGCGAATAACAACGGCATAAAATCACTAGGCTTACGCTCTAATAAAGTTGTAAACTCACAGCCAGACACTTTTGGGACATATTAGCACCACTATTCTACAGAGTAACTATAGAAATTGAATCCTCTTCCACCATACCCACACACATGAATACAGCAGCTATGACCTTATTGTTAAAACCAAACAAAGATCCATCTCAGCCCTCTAGCTACCGACCACTCTCACTACTGAACACTGACTTGAAAATTATCACCAAAGCACTAGCCACCAGAATAGAAACAGTCACTCCCATACTCATTCATCCAGATCAGACAGGCTTCATTAAAAATAGACACGCCACAGATAACCTCCGCAGACTGTTCAACCTAATCAATATATCACAAGAATCACAACAGAAAACCATTATCATTTCACTTGATGCAGAAAAAGCTTTTGATAAGGTAAATTGGTCATTTTTATTCAACACTCTCCTCAGGTTTGGCTTCGGAGAGTCGTTCATCCACTGGATTAAAATATTATACACATCACCAAGGGCCACAATCACCACTAACGGAATCGCTTCACAGAGTTTCACACTGCACCATGCAGGGCACCAGACAGGGATGCCCACTCTCGCCTTCCTTTTTTGCCATCTTCATTAAACCCCTTGCAGCCGCAATACGACAAAACCACAAATCAAAGGAATTCAGGCAGCAAACGTACAACACAAAATCAGTTTATATGCAGATGACCTCTTACTCTATATACAGAACCCACAGGTGTCACTTAAAGAAACTTTCAGTTCAGTTCAGTTCAGTTCAGATATCTTTATTAGTCCCCGAGGGGCAATTCGGTTTACAGCCAACCCATCCATTAAGGGGTTAAAAGTTAAAGAGTGCATTAGCATACACTGTATAAATGTATGTAATGTTAAGAAAAATAAATAGACAAATAAATAAGTAAGTACTGCAGCAGTCATATATCACCTATCTACAGCCACACACAGCTGCACACACACACACACACCCACACACACACACACAATTCACACACACACCCACACACACCCACCAATTCATGTCATTCGATACACTGACACAGAAATATGAGGTTGGGAGAGAAGAATTCCTTCAATATCAACAGCTAAACTTAAAATTAAAGATAAAACAAGCCTCACCAACAACACATTACAACCATCTGAACTTGTAGAAAAAATTATAAAAATTAATAACTTCAAAAAATTAACCTCCCAGCTATATACACTGATCACAAACCTAAAAACAACAATAACACTCCCGATAACTAAGTGGGAAAATGACTTGGCGTTCTCTCCCAACCCTGATTATTGGGAACAAATCTGCAATAACACATTTTCCATGACCACTAACACAAATTTACAGCTTATACAGTATAAAGTCATTCATAGATCTCACATCACTCAAAGTAAAATGTTTAAAATGGGCCTAACAAACACAGATATTTGTTCACAATGCACTTTAGGTAGCACAGACGACTATCTGCACGCCATGTGGCTCTGTCAATCTGTCCACTCTTTTTGGGTCACAATCACTGAGGCACTATCTAACATCCTGGACTCCAGAATCCCATCATCTCCAACACTCTGTCTTCTTAAGGACATTTCTGAAATCCACATTACGCAACACTTCAAAAAACCCTTGCTCATCTCTCTAACTGTCGCTAAGAAAGTAGTCCTCCAAAACTGGAAATCAAAGAAATCATGCCATATCAATCACTGGAAAAACTTAATCACAGAATGTATTACAATAGAAAAACATCATGCACATAGAGAGAAGCAAATGTCAGCCTTTGAAAACACCTGGTCTCCCTTTCTATCATTTTTAAATTCAACAAAACCATAACCCCAAGCTCACCCCCCCCCCCCTTTTCCTTGCCCCCTTCTCTGTCTTTATCTATCTGTTTATTTGTTTGATTGAATTGATTGGTTGATTGTTTGATTAATTAATCAATTGATTGATTAAACTTAATTTATTTATTTTATTTAACCTTATTTCCTCCTTTCCCCCCTACATTCACCACTTTACATATAGACACACACTAGCAACACCCAAACATAGCATGTTACCAAAGCCCTTTACCATGACCACTCACAGACCTTTCCAATTAATTACAAAGAACTGAGTCCCATACTGTCAGCTCTGTTATCATCCTGTCCCACTGTCTGTCTGCGTGTATGTCTGTCTGTCTGTATGTCTGTCTGTATGTTTGTCTGTCTATCTGTCTGTCTATCCGTCTCACTTGTCTACGTTACCTTATTGCGTTTCATGTGTTTTATGTTTCAATTCACGTGGTGCTATATGATACGGATTCCGGGGTCATATACATAAATGGTTGAGGTAGGACTATTGTACTTGCACTTGAAAAATATGTTACTTAAATAAAAATGAAGTTGTCCTCCGAAGAGGGGGGGTGGTGGTGGGCCAAAAAAAAAAAAAAACTCACAGCCTGTAATGTAATGATGACAGTCTTCTCAGCAATTGACTACACTAACATTAAACATCTACACCTCATCATGTGTTTATGAGCTGACTGATTGGATGGAAATTTCAGCAGAGAATCCAGGAAAAGAGAAGGAGCTGCAGGAGCTGAGGAAGGCTGTGGAGACTCTCAAGGTGAGTACTGACCACAGGAGAAGACAGCAGCTGGCTGCAGGAGAAGCCATTTCAGGCCTCTGTGAGGGACTAGGGTTTTTCTCCAGTCAGTCAGAGGAGAACTTCCCAGTTCCTCTGAGCCACACTGGTAACAAGTTTTGTGAAAGAGCTGAGTGAGTGGGCTGCTTTATATGCCCCCTATGTCTTTGTGTGTCTCCTATCAGAGCTCTGCACAGACAGCAGTGGAGGACAGTGATAGGACCTTTACTGAGATTATCCACTTCATAGAGAAAAGCCGCTCGGAGGTGAAAGAGCAAATCAGAGCTCATGAGAAGGCTGAGGTGAGTCGCACTGAAGGACTCCTGAAGCAACTGGAGCAGGAGATTTCTGAGCTGAAGAGAAGAGATGCTGAGCTGGAGCAGCTTTCACACACAGAGGATCACATCCATTTCCTCAAGGTAACTGTTGATAGGTTATGAGGCCACAGGATGTGCTGATGGCATTAATTACGCAGCATTTAAAGAGACCCCATGCTGTTTTAGTATCTGTAAGAATGCTTTTGGAATACAAATAGGGTAGCCTAATTGTTAGATTTATTTTTTTCTTTGGCTCTCAAGCCTGTTTGCTTAAAAAATATAATGTTGGATGCTATTTTCATATTGTCATACTGTGTTGTACAGTGTAAAAAATACCAAGAATTACCATGATACAGATGGTATATCAATATTATCCATAACCAATATCTAACTGATCTTGTATACAATAACGTTGTATCAATAATGTTAAAGTTAAAAACTATTCCAGATCGACTGAAACAGCATTTACATTTCATGAAATGCAAATTGATTATTTAAACTTGACCTGAATGCTTTATTGAGAATGTAAGTAGTGCCCCCCCTCTCTCTCACTCTCTCTTTCTTTCTCCCTTCTATGTAGACTTTCGAGTCTGAAGTCCAAGCTATTTTGCCTTCAGAACCTACAACCAGAGAGGAGTTCCTACAATGTGAGTTTGTCTGATTTCATGCAGCACATTATTCCAAATCACAAGTCTAATTTCTTTAAAAAACCAATATGTTTAAACAGTTTAACATTTCATTATTGGGGTTTATATTACAGCTGTGCCTGCAGAGCTGTACAGGTGACAGGTGTTGGGCCTTTGTTTTGTTTAGCCCATGCAAAGTCCTCAATCAGCCTATGTACATATGTTAATGTGACATTCTAAAAGGAAGTTCAGGTGGAGATGTAAAGGATTTGCCATGCCCTTCTCACCCACACTAATTTAAACTTTTGCCATCAACTGCTGGATTGGCGTTGGTGCCCATTAGGGATGTAACGGTATGAGAATTTATAGTGACCAAAATGATCACGGTTTTCGGTATTATCACGGTATTTTTAAAAGTGTGTTCAATATGTTCAGAAAGCACTGATAGGCCTTCACAAGCTGAAATAGTTTCAAAAAGTGTGACAGTGTTTATTATATTACAAAAATATAGGCAAAAACACATTGGTCAGTCAGGGAATGGCTATAATAAACTAGTATAATAATGCCTATATTTACAGTTAAAAACAATAATTAAAAGGTTCTAATGAACTGGAAATGTGACAAACATGCTTGGACAAAGACCCATGGTTATCTTACCCCCATGCGCAGTATGATGGAGAGATGAGGTTGGGTTGGTAGTGCCTGTCTGACTGTGACTGTGGACATTACAGTGTTGATAAAGGCATTTTAAATGACAGATGCGAGATGTAACAAAGCCAGAACAGATGCAGACTTGATTCCCCTTTAACTTTTTCGCAGTCCAGTCATTCTGATGCTGCTGCTGGGTTTAGCTGACAGCAGGTCAAGCCATATGATGTCAATATGGTAGGGATGGCGATGATGGCCCTCATTATAGATGGAGGGGTCACTCTTGTCCAGTTATAGAGATTATATAAGGCACTTTGATTTTGGGTAAAGGCTGCTATTCAAGACCACCAGCCAATCAAATGACACCCATCACCTCTGTGATCCTGAATCAGTGTGTTGATGTGTGCTGAAATAATAATAGCAAAGGCCTATGCATGGAGACTGCAATGTGAAAGGTCTACCTTTCATAAGCATACAATTTTGACCACACAGAATAGATTACACACAGATCACACATATGTAGAGCACTTTCCACATGCACTCATTCTAGTGTGAAATATGCAGAATCAGACACACACAATCTCAATTTACCAATCACTCATTTTGTCACTCAGCGAGATGTTAAATTAACAAACTCTTGTCCTCTATTTCATCAGACTCCTGTCACTTCACACTGGATCCGATCACAGCATGCAGATACCTCCATCTGTCTGAAGGGAACAGGAGGGTGGACTGAGCCTGAACTGAGCCTCAGTCATATCCTGATCATCCAGAGAGATTTGATAAGAGGAATCAGGTGCTGTGTAGAGAGGGTGTGTCCAGACACTGCTACTGGGAGGTTGAGTGGAGTGGAAATATGTTTTTTATAGCAGTTTCATATAAAAGCATCACCAGGAAAGGAGGGGGTCATGAGTGTTTGTTTGGACATAATGATCAGTCCTGGAGTCTGTACCTCACCAGCTCCAGCTCCTATTTCTGGCACAATGATAAACACACTAAACTCCCTCTAGTGGTCAGCTCCAGAATCGGAGTGTATGTGGATCACAGGGCAGGAACTCTGGCCTTCTACAGCATCTCTGACACAATGACTCTCCTGCACAGAGTCCAGACCACATTCACTCACACACTCTACCCTGGGTTTTTGGTTGGCGCTACATCATCACTAACTATGGATCTGTGTTTACCACACCCCCCCCACCCCCCCACACACACACCATACCCCCCATATACACACAAAATATACCTTTACTTTTAATAATACCTTTAGTAATACCTTTAATTATTACAATATTATTACAATAGGGGTCCTGCAGCACAGCTGCAGGACCCCTATTGTTTCTGTACCGTTCATTTTTTGCCAAAATTCTGTAAAAGTCATACTGCAGCCTAAACCGTAACTCCAAAACTTTTGAAATTTTCAGGTATGGTTACCAGTACCCCCCTCTACCCATAACCCAAAATTTGGGGTACTGCACCCAAAGGTGGCGCTATTGGCAAAAAAGTTAATTATGCTTATTTCTCCTTACCAGATTGACCTAGACTCAAAATTCTTTCATAATATTAATCTCTAAACTCAGATGCATCGTTTTGGCCCTTTTACTTTTGCCACAATTTCAGAGAAAAGCCAAACATAAAAGGTTTCACAGGCTTAAAAAATATCAAATCACCAAAATTGTCACAGACAATGTTTAGACCAAGCCTCACAATTTGGATATGTTGTTACATTTAAGAGATATAGGCCAATAAAGTTTGACCACTCAGCCCATTTTTCCTATATGAGTATATGAGTAATTTTGTTCTTGGATAGCAACCATACAACCATCATTAGGTGGATACCATTAACAGTGCACATTTTCAGATCTTTTTATAAAGCCCTTCATTCTATTGTCAAATGTATACTAGGAGTTTTCTTGATGTTGTGTGTTTGCCAACACACATTTTCACCATGTGAATGTGACTACCCAATATGTAGGATTGTCAGTGGCTCAGTGGGATAATGCCTTGTATTGGTGTTTCTTTAGCCTAGAAATCTAGACACACCCTAGCGGCAGCAAATTACATTTGCTTCCAGGGCTAGTCTAGCAACTCTCCGTTGGCTTGTGAGCTCGAAAAATTAAACTTCTATCAGGCCAATGAAATCGTGTATACTGTAGAGTCGTTAGGCGGGCTTAACATAATGATTGATGGCAGAGTTGCAACGGTTTGGCTTGAATTCCCTGCTACTTGAAAACAAAGAAGATGGATGTTGCTGTTGGCCAACAGTGTGACACGAGTTAAGCTTGTTTTAAGTTGGCAAAAGTTTGAACTAGCCAACTAGCTCCGTTGGTGGGGAAACGCATAAGACTCAGCACTGTCCTATTGCGTGCAGAGGGAATTTGAAAGACAACTGATTATCCCGCCCCTCGGACTGAGAACTGCGAACGGTGAGTGCCCAGACCCTACATTTTAATGTGGGTCTGGCTTGTCAGGCTAGTGTTTCTTAGGTTGAGAGTTCAAATCCCCGCTGGAGCTTTAGGATCAAGCTGCACATGCTTTCGGTCATTTAAGATTCACATTGAACAGCAACTGAATGACATCAGGCAATCAACATTCACACTCATCAGTTTCCAAGAATCAGAATGCCGAGACACTCTATGGCATTTAGGGGAGCTTCTCTGTTTACTAGTTTTCCTTCATCATTAAGTCTATCATATTTATATTTCATCCATTAGTGTTCTTCTCTATAAATGTCTTAATTGCCCCAGAATTTCAAAAAGTTTTCAGGTGTACTCTTTTAGGAAAGACCTTCATTTTATTGTCAAATGTATGCTTGGAGTTTTTCTTGTTGTGTGTTTACCAATAGGCCTACACATTTTCACCATGTGAATGTGACTAGCCAACATGTAGGATTGTCAGTGGCTCAGTGGGATAATGCCTTATGCTGGTGTTTCTTAGGTTGAGAGTTCGAATCCCCGTTAGAGCTTTATGATCAAGCTGCATATGCTATTCACATCATTGAACAGCACCTGAATGACATCAGGCAATCAACTTTTGAGGTGGCTATGTTATTCATGGGTTTCATCAGGTCCCTTTCCACAGGTGTATTAATCAAGCACCATGCAGTCTGCATTGATAATTAAGGTGCTTGATTTTATACACCTGTGGAAAGGGACCTGATGAAACCCATGAATTGACGTTCTATGAGGTACCAGTGTTTAGCTGTGTCACAAAACAATAAGCTTTGTCAGACTACTTTTAAAATGATATTCAGGGCTATATACATTTTAAACATTCGGGGCTGAAGACCCGACAAGGCCTTGCGTTAATTCTTCAGGTGGGAAGTGTCAGGAATTTTCATACGAGAGATGCTCTCATTGGTGGTTAGGATATGGAGTAGGGGATTGACAGCAACATAGCCAATCACATTATGAGAGATGCTGAATTTAACATCACGTGGGTGCTCGATATTTTCCGTGGGTGCTCGAGGGACGGAGCACCCATGGTATCGGCGTCTATGTCTAAGGGTGAGGAGTAACACAGGATAAATTTGGCCCCAGCAAAGAGTCACTGTAGACGGATCTGAATCAAGTACTTTAATAGTTAATTTAACCTGGAACTTTACTTTTACATTCACTTAGTGCTAGCACTGTAAAAAGCTATGACTCAAGTCATCAATACAAAGACACACAAACACACACACACACACACACACACAGACACGCACGCGCACACACACACACACACACACACACACACACACACACACACACACACACACACACATTCACACACACTTACAGTTGTACATGAAGGGCAATCAACCCCAAAACAGCCCAGCTAAAAACAGACCGCTTTACAAAACAATGTACCATAAGCGTATTCAAGATATGACTCCGAATGTAAAAAATAAACAACAATAGCGAGCATAAATATAAATTAGACTCATTTCGATGTCACTCATACATTAATATCATCATTATATTAGCCTATAATTCATAGCAAGATACTTAGTCCATTCAGAAAAAGGTAGGAAAGGTAAAGCACATTGATCCATCGCTGTATTGGCCAGGCAGAGGAGCAGACTAGAAGCGCCAGGCAAACTGACCAGCTGGGGGACAGGAGAGAATAGGCCACTGGGGCACAAGCATCATTTACAGGCCAGGGTCTAGAACGGAGTGCACTGGAGAGTTGGGTCTTAAAGTTAGAGAGGTGAGTGTTTGTATGTATGTGTGTGTGTGTGTGTGTGTGTGTGTGAGAGAGAGAGAGAGTGTGTGTGTGTGCTGTCTGTAAGATCTGTTTGTGAGCATTTTTCTGTTTTTAGATGTGTCTATGCATGTCTCTATGTATGTGTGTGTGTGTGTGTGTGTGTGCATGTCTCTATGTGTATGTGTGTGTGTGTGTGTGTGTGTTGGGGGGGGGGTGTTATCATCTTCACTGGTCTTTCTCATGTATCTGTTAGGGGGGGTGGTGGTATCATCTTCACTGGTCTTTCTCATGTATCTGTTGCTGCATCTTCTCCAGCATCTCCTGCATCCGCTTCAGCTGAACACAGAAACGGGAAAGTCAGTATAGCATCACCACAGCGCTACAACATAACCTATAAGGTAACATAACATAACATACATTTCACTATACAATAATATACAAAACCACTATTATATACTAATAACACTAATCACATGTCACATATATCACACTGCAATAACAAGTTTTATCCTAGCAGTAATCCGAGGAGCTTTTCTGTGAGTCATCACAAACTGTTAAGGGAATAACTGCATCAATAATCTCCTTTCACTGAAATATTTTTTTACATATTTTTTTATTTTTTTAAATATTTCCTACACCAAAGGAACACATTTTCAGTTTTATGATGTATTTCAATGAATCATTAAAGAACAGTTTCTATTCATGTTTTTCTCTTTATTTGGATGTGATTAATCACAAGCCAAAGCGTAGCTCTAACCTCCTAACTTTATTAGTGTATACAAATTAATTTATTTAAGAAACCAGGTTGGTACAGATGATTATAGAGGGTTTGCACAAACTTCATTGGTATAACAAATTATGCTGAAACAGGGTTATGGTGGTTAGAACCAATGGTTATAAAGCACCTATATACACAAGATATTAGTATAGCAGTTCATTACCTCCTCATCTTTCATCTTGATGAGTCTTTCCGTCTCTGCATCTGGAGTTGGGACAGGCAGGATGGGGATTGGACTGTCCACACGGTTATCCTGAGTTAGTTTACTGTCACAAAAAAACCAAGAACAGAGTCATTACCAAACAGCCATGTACAAATGACAAACTGCACCATAACACAACACAACACATTGGCAAACTGCACCATAACACAAACACCATAACACACACACACACACACACACACACACACACACACACACACACACACACACACACACACACACACACAGTACTGTCATAATATAAGCAGGCATTATGTCATGAATACCAAAATATTATTTTCACAAAATTAACTCCTACAGTATAAACATCAGAATTATACTCCATCAAACTTAAGATTGTTTTCATATGACAGCCATTACTTTTGTCATGAATACATAATCACCTGCTAGTGCTTTTTCATTTTTGTTCATTGTGGAACTCATTTTTGCAAACACACACATGCACATGCACGCACATGCACACACACACACACACACACACACACACACACACACACCTACACACCTACACACACACACACACACACACACACACACACACACACACAGGAGCACTGGCACAAACACACGCACACACAAATACACTCACACACTCTCACCTCGTCATATCCTGTATGCACTGTGCTCTGTAGTTCTCGTAGTGGACGTCACAGGTCACATCCTTTAAGTCGTGCATGTGTGAGCGAATCAGCATGCTCCGAAGCTTCACAAAGTCACAGTGGGACTGATTCTCCACTGCAACACACACACATACACACAATATTCATATAATCACACAAGCAAAGACACACACAGATTTTTTCAAGCAAACAAATGCCACACACACGCTCAGTAGTAATCACACAGAGCAAACATGTTGTTCTTTTTAGACGGGAGTTAATTAAGCAATAAGCCCCGAGAGGCTGTAGGTTACACTGATTTTACTCACACACAGACACACAGACCCTCTCTTTTTTAAATACTGTATGCAAAGATCTAGCTTAACTTTAAAAATATTACTTACATGGTCCAACAACCACTCAACAACATACTCCAGCACTGAAATAGACACAAACACACACACACACACACACACACACCTTCTACGATGCCCCAGGGGTAGACACGCCCCCGCACTCGCTGGCCCCGCGCTTCCACCACTGTGTTACTGCCGATCACTGCAAACGGTGTACACTCCTGTAGCACACACACGCACACGCACACACACACACATTTATTTTGATTTGTATTCACGTGTTCAAATAAACCTACAATGTGTTTACCCTGTACTCTAGATTGGCTTGTCGATTAATAGGCCTATGTATAGCCATTTTGTGATGCTCAGAATTCTAAGAATAACCAACTCAGTGCACCTGACTTTCACTGTCTGACCCCTCACCTTCAGCTCTTTGTCCAGCTGTTTGAATTCTTCATCCTCGTCTGAGTCGCACTCCGGGAACTGGTAGACTTTGATCCCAAACTTCTCAATCTCGTCTCGTACCTGGTGCAGGGGAGAGCCAGGATTAGCATGGCAGTTAGCATTATCTCAAGATTAGCTTAATTCCTCCTCATTAGTAGAAACACAAACACCTGAGTTTACACAACAACTCTGCACACAAAGAAATACCGTTCACCGCTCATAGAATCTGATAGGTAGGCTTCTCTCTCCACCATATCAACACAATGCTGATACATTCATGATATGCATATCATGTAGCACTGACTGAAAAAGCAGTTATTGATATGCACCCAGATATGTAATTATAATTTGATTTCTGTACTTTATTATGAACACAATGGACCCCTAGATTAGCATGTTGTCCATCCACACCTAAAAAACAGACTCAGAGGTATTTGGTATGGGGTGAACACTACTGGGGCTTAGTCTGCTGAGCTGGAGCTATGTGAGAACAGAGGGGAACAGCTGGATTAAGATGGGAAGAGGCTCAATGGCTTAAACAGTAAAGGCAAAGAAAGCCACAGACATCTACACATTGATGGTATAGCTCACAGTGGGTGTTACTGGGACTGGGACTGAAGGTCCTCAGTCAAAACAAAGAGGTTACAGGCAACTCCTCTTTCACTGTTGCTGTGTACGGACAATTTATTTTAACCCAATAATGAATTATTATGATGATAAATTAAATATTGATTCTAAAATGAATAGCTCCGGTTCTTGCTTATGATTGGCTGAATCACGTTCGATGTCGTTGTAAAATCCAGCATCCACTTTGACCGTATTTCGTTCTAGATTACTGCGCTACCACAACTCGATTCAAAAGTTAGAGTATCTGCATCTCGAAGTTGCTGGGAAACCATTCTGATAGAGGAAATATATTTCTTGGCGGAAGAATGATTATCTATGAATAAATTGTTACATGTCTCGTTGCTGTGCCTTTATTTCACAAAATCTTGCCAGATATATGTAGTAGCCGTTTTAGAAAAGCAATAAGCCACTCGAGTCCGTAGGTAACACTGATTTTAGAACAGCTAAGGGGGGTTCACTCCGCTTGCGTGTCGTGCCTTACAACGCCCCTTAGGTGTTCTAAAATCAGTGTTACCTACGGACTCGAGTGGCTTATTGCTTAAATTAACTCCTGTCTTATAATTTAAAGAATAACAATGAACAAAAACAGCCATCTAGTCAGTTTCCAGGACTTGTGCGTCATGAAGAATGCATGCATGTCCTGAACAGCAAGCTGCCATAGGTAAACATCTGTTTCTGATTTCACATCAAGTGAAATCACAAGTGCTGATAACATAAGTAGCAGGGTACTGTGCTTCTCAACGCCCATTTATTACGACTTCTGCTGCAATAAACTTGCAGAAACATGCAAAGAAACCAGCTGGCATGATAACACAGACACACACACAACACACATGTAACCTTAAGTAAGCACACTGGCACCTAAACACATGCAGAAGAAAGCACTCACTCCGACACACACACACACACACATAAAATCACTCACCAATACATTTTTTCTCTCATACACACACACATGCATTGACAAAAAAATGTATAGAAAGAGCCTATTAAAGAGGCAAGTCTCACCCTGTCCTTGAGTTTCTTGATCTCATTGGGGGTGAGGCAATCAGCCTTGGCGATAAGAGGAATGATGTTCACCTTTTCGTGAAGGGCCTTCATGAACTCCACATCGATCGGCCTCAGCCTGCACAGAACAGGACAGGACATTAATCAATCAACCCCGACCAACACACAAGTAGCATACGTTTACACAAACACACACACACACACACAAAAACACACACACACTCAACCACCACCACTTTTTAATTTGTAGTGTTTAGAAGTTTTGACATATCAGAGCTGTTAAACATAAATTGTGTGTGTGTGTGTGTGTGTGTGTGTGCTTACCCATGTCCAAATGGTGGTATGAAGTATAGACAGCAGTGTACACGGTTGTCTAAAATGTTCTTTCTGTTGAGCCCGCTCTCATCTCTGAAGTACTGCTCAAACTGCTGATCAATGTAGTCTGTGATGGGCTTCCAGCTGTGTCACACAGAGAGAGAGAGAGAGAGAGAGAGAGAGAGAGAAAGAAAGGCAAACAGACAGCAATTTAGAATCCCTAATGTTTAGGAAAATTGCTACCTAAGTAAAGCGCATAAATGAATAGTGAAGAATAGTGAATAATTAACATAAAATCACAGAAGTGCTCAAAAGCTGTTTGGGACACATCCTGTGACCAGATCAAATATGCATTTGATAATCCGCATCATTTAAAGCAGATTTATTTCTGTGTATCGTTACTTTGTAAACATTTTCACTGTGATCATCAGATTAAAACTAAACTATATTTGACCTAATTTAATTTTAATCTAGAATGAGCGCAGTGAAAATAAATCTGCTGGATCATGAGGCTACTGAAGGCCACTGTTCAGTTTATTTTATGTAGAAGAGCAAGACTTCATGCAAACATATATGTACAAAGAAATAACACCTTGTTAAGACTAGATACACATTCAGATTGATTCGAAGATCAGTTCATATGGAATTGAATATTGGCCAGTGCACACAAGATTGTTATCAGATCACATGTCAGTTCAAATTCCCTCTATGTGGAAACCTACTTGGCCATTGCCATTAATTAATCTAATTCAAATCTGATTTCTGATGATCAGTCAAAGATCAGCTAAAGATCAGCTGAGCGGAACCTCTTACCATTCGTTGTTGTTGACGGCGTCTCCAAAGCCGGGTGTGTCCACGATGGTGAGCTTGAGCTTCACACCCTTCTCTTCAATGTCCACCGTATGTTTGGTGATCTCTACCGTCTGGCTGATGCGTTCTGCACACACACACACACAAAACTCTGTCAAATCAACCACACTGAAGTTAACCAACAAACACACACACACACACACACACACACATTCACAGCATACACAGAAACAAACAAAAACACACACACACCTTCACTCAACATTTCAACACAACCATTAGCCTAATCCCTAACACCATATGTGGCACCCTGTCTGTCCAATCCGTTCGCATGAACACAACTCCATATCAGACTAGCTGAGACTAACTGACTCCTTGAGCTCCCAGGTCTCAGCTGTCTGAGAGGTGGGTGCCTTCTTTTCCCTCTCCTGGTGGAAACTATGACGCAACAGGATCAGCTGGTCTTCGGAAAGTGCACACAGGGGGAAAATATGTCAGATGTGCGTGGAAAATGCTCCCCAACAGCTCAGATGCTTTGGCTCTGTCGGGTTACTCAGTGGAGAAAACACATGCAGAGAGTCTATTCATCCACACATTTACATTTCAGATAGTGTATTGTGCAGACAACTATGCATGTATAGATATTTCATGTCACTAAAATGGAGCCTTAGCTGGTCCTGCATATTTTATCATTATCCTTTTAAATCCCGTTGTCATCTGCTATATTATGGGCTTCTGTTTTTCAGAATCCAGAGCTAATTGAGCCTCAAAACCTCAAATAAACCTTCAAATATTTCTTTCTTTTTTTATGTAGGGTACTATGTTGTGAGAGGCGTGGTAAATAGCTATTGTTACACCAACATAATAGGCATGGCTTCATGAGTCTGTTGTCATGGTGATGAGGCAGCAAAGACTGTCAGTAGTGGTTGCCATGGAGACGCGTGGTGGTGGCGGAATTCTCACCCTCTGCGTTCAGTAGCTTCCTGTCCTTGTAGAGGTCTGTGAGAAACAGGCTGTTCACCAGAGTGGACTTGCCAAGCCCAGACTCACCTAAACAACATCAAACAACAATAAAAACAATATAGACAACAAATATGAACAACTGACTCTGGATAAAAAAAGAGACAACACATAAAAATGAAACTATAAACTCTTCGCTATGAACTAAGGATCAGTGAGCCAATCTCAACATCAGTTCATGCCATTCATTCCAAAATGAGGTAGAGTTTGAATCACTTTTCAAAGTCGACATTTATTTTGGATTAAGAGCTTCTTTTACAACACACAGACACACAGACACACACACACACACACACACACACACACATACATACACACACACACGTTCACAGCTACAGTACACTGGGGTTTGGGTTTCTGAATGCAGCCCTCGAATTTCATACTGGCCTTAGAGTCAACCTCAGTGCCCACTGAATGTGTGTGTGTGTGTGTGTGTGTGTGTGTGTGTGTGTGTGTGTGTGTGTGTGTTTCTGTTGTAAGACAAAATATGTGTGTGTGTGTGTGTGTGTGTGTGTGTGTGTGTGTGTGTGTGTGTGTGTGTGTGTGTGTGTGTGTAGCTGTGTCACTCACCAGCCACCATGAGTGTGAAGTCAAAGCCCTTCTTCACAGACTTCCTGTGGACTTGGTTAGGGAGCGTGGCGAAACCCACATACTGCCTATCCTAAAACAGAATGGGAGAGAGAGAGAGAGAGAGAGAGAGAGAGAGAGAGAGAGAGAATAAGAAGGAGTTAAGTGTCACTATATGTGTTTGAACAGAAACATGATTCAGAGAAGGAGAATGAAATTGTGAAATCACACCAGAAGACCTGACATTGCTGACAGCAGCAGATTACAACAGCACTGAGAAATCTGGGAGCAGTCAGAATCACGGTGTGTGTCCCTATATGTCTTTGGGTGTGTTTGAGAGAGTGAGGGTGAGTGAGTGGTGTTGGCTCGACTCCACAGTCAAACCAGTCCAGCAGACAGGACAGGAGGTTTGCCTCCTGACGACTGAAGGGCAAATCAATGAGCCTTTTCACAAACTCTCACAGACACACACACACACACACACACACAGACAGACAGACAGACACACACTCACACACACACACACACACACACACACACACACACACACACACACACACACACAAACACACACACATGCCAATATACGTTGCCAACACAGTTCAGAAGTTGTCATGCACATTTCCGTCTCCCTCTTGAGACACAAAAGCCCAGAACCCTCAGAAGTTCCGCTACCCTCTGCGACTGAACACAAAGACAGAAATAAAGCAATCACACACACACACACACACACACGCACACACGCACACACGCACACACACACACACACACACACACACACACAGAAAGTGAGAGAGCGGGTTAGTCGCTCGTTAAAACAAGAGAGCAGTCATCAGAAAGGGAGGAGGGAAAAAGAGGAAATCTGGCCCAAAGTCAGGAGTCCAGTGTGCAAGAAAGATGGTGTGAAAAATGATAATCTCAGAGAAAGAGAGAGAGAGAAAAAAGAGAGAGAGAAAGAGAGATTCTCTTCCCAAATTTCCCTCTTTTCCCCTTCCTTTCTGTTTCTGTGTCTTTCACTCTGTCTCATTCACTCTTTTCTCTCTCTCTCTCTCTCTCACTCACTCACTCATTCTTTTCTCTGTGATTTCTCTCTCTCTCCTTCTCCACTCCTTCTCCTTCTCTCTCTCCCTCTCCTTCCCTCCTTCTCTCTCTCTGTTGTTCTGTACCTTCTGTCTGGAGCTCCGTGCTCGTGGGCAGAGGAGTTTCTCGGCGAGCTTCTCCTGTAAGATTGCATCCATTCCAGCACTGGCCACGGCCACAGTAGCCAGCCCCACCCAAGCCACGCTCTCGCTCTCGTTCTCCCTTACTCAGCCTCGCACGGCGCAAAACTCTCGCTCGCCAAAACTCTCGCCAAAACCCGCTCGCTCTCTTGCTCTCTCGCTCGGTCTTCAGGTCCTCCTGCTCTCCGCCCTCTTTCTCTATTGCTTCTTCTTCTTCTTCTCCTCCTTGTCCCTGCCTCTCTCTGTCTCGCTCTCCCTCTCCCTCCTCTACTCTCTCACGTAGTAACTGTTTCAAACCTCACGCAATCTTTTTATTTTCCTGAGTACTCTCACTCTCTCTCTTTCTCTCTCTTTCTCTCTCTCTTTCATTCGCCTAAGGCACCTCAAAGCTCTCTGTTCAGGCAGGTAGGGGAGGAATTTTGACATTGAGTAAACTTCCTGAGAGAGTGCGGGAGAGAGAGGGAGAGAGAGAGAGAGAGAGAGAGAGAGAGAGAGAGAGAGAGGGAGGTAATTTGGAGGAAGGAAATGAGGGGGAGTGAAACACCAAACAGTAAAGGTATATAGAGCACCCATTCATTCATTCCAACTCTCCTGCACTGCTCTCTCAATCACTCACTCACTCACTCACACACTCACACACACACACACACACACACACACACACACACACACACACACACTGTCATTCATTCC
Source organism: Alosa sapidissima (assembly GCF_018492685.1). NCBI lineage: Eukaryota > Metazoa > Chordata > Actinopteri > Clupeiformes > Clupeidae > Alosa > Alosa sapidissima. Next base: position 18,935,376 of record NC_055964.1, read on the forward strand.
CTTGGTTACTCCTTCCCCATCATCTTGGATAACTATGGCTTTTAGAAGCTCTGGAATTACAAAAACATATACTAGCATGTGGACGCACACAAACAGAAAAGCATGCGCACACAGTGACACACAAACACACACACACCACAAACATAGTGGGTAGGCCTTACTCTAAAAGAAAGAAAGAAAGAAAGAAAGAAAGAAAGAAAGAAAGAGCTAGAGGAAGAAAGAGTGAAAAGAGTGAGTAAATGAAATAGCAGAAAGCGATGAAGAGAGCTACTTTGTGCCACTTTCACTCTGAACATAAAACAATGTTACTGCTGCTAAGCTGAGTATAAAATAGTAGGTTATGCTTTCACTTGTGCTCTCTCTCTCTCTCTCTCTCTCTCTGTACAAAAGTATTACCAATCATGTGACAGAATTATTGAGCATGCCAAAGTATTAGTGGGAGTGTGGCAAAACTAGTCAGTGTATTACACTAAGTATGTGAGAGTCTATTAGAACATGAGCACAGTTGGGGTCACTGTGGTGCAAGGGGCTACAACGTCTATGTCACCTTCAGGTGCTAGTGCCCACAGAGACACAGGTTACAAACTGACCCAGGTCACTTCTCCATCCCACCGCATCTCTCTCGCTCTCTCTCCCATCAGCTTCTTCTTACACTCTTCTTCACTGTCCTGTCTGATTAAAGGCATACAAGCCCAGAGAATATACTTTTAAAAAGGCTCAATGTGACTTACTGACATCTGCCAGCAGGGGCACTGTCCAGCTGAGCACTAGGGTGTGGCTTGCCATGAGTGACAGCTCATTTAAGAATAGTACACTCAGGAGTGCAGTGTGAAAGCAGAGAATTAAAGACTGACTTTTCACTGTTTAACGTTTAAGTATGTGTGTGTGTGTGTTTCAATCAAAAGAGACAGACAGACAGACTGAGAGATATCATACTGGGCTTCTAGTGAATAGTTGGGTGTGTGTAAGTGGGGTTAATGACATCAGGGAAAGGTGGGGGTGGGCTAGAGGAAGAGAGAGTGAGAGACCGTCAGAGAGAGAGAGTGTGTGTGCGTATGTGTGTGTGTGCGTGTGCATGTGTGTGTGTCTGATAGAGATGGTAGGGAGGGGATAGCCGATCGAACGGGTCCCAGCTGCTGCTGCTAGACCTGATGGGTGTGTGTGGGGGGTGAGGTAATTATGTCACTTAAGTATTCTGTGTGTGTGTGTGTGTGTGTGTGTGTGTGTGTGTGTGTGTGTGTGTGTGTGTGTGTGTGTGTGTGTGTTTGTGTGTGTTTGTGTGTGTGTGTGCTTGTGTTAGTTGACCTGTTACCATGCAATGAAAAACAAAGTAAAAAACATCCTACCCTCGTAAGCTATATTTGCTGCCAATCCTACTTCTCCATAATGTGTCATTTGTTCAACATCATTCATGTTCATGATATGTACACTTACTATATGTTATATTACACATATCATATACATTATATATACACTACAACACTGCCTAGTGCTCAATACTGCGGGTTCATATCTTCATCACAGGCAAACAGAAATGTCTTTTTTCAGTCTCTCACAAAACCAAACAGGAAAAAAAAGATCTGGAAGCAAAAGATGGGCTAGAGGGGGAGAAGGGAAGAGAAGAGAGAAGAGAGGAGAGGGGGAGGAAAATGGAGATGGAGGTTTTGTTGAATGGAACAGATGTCCTGCAGAGACACAATAGTCTCCCTCTCGCGCACACACACTGCCCAGCTGCCAGTCACTCACACACACACACACACACACATGCACACACACACACACACACACACACACACACACACCCACACACACAAACTCACACCACCTGGGGCTCTACACCCACAAATGTGGGCTCAGACACACAGACACACAGACACACAGACACACACACACACAGACACACACACACACACTCGACCTTCCATAAAAAGAAAACATAAATACACATAAACAAAAAATACAGAGAGACACACAAACATACACACAAGATCTCCATTACATAGTGATACCAGCTTCATATCATTACTGCATGTGAATTTCAGTGAAAGGAAGCCAGCACCATCTACAAGTCTGGCTAAAAATGACACACATAACCACAAACAGAAGCAATGACATTTGCTTAAAGCTCCAGTGACCAAAGTCAGCTGAACCTGCATGCGGTGTAGCCTCTGCTGTGATGCTGAGGTAGGGTAACAGGAGCCAGCTGGTTCATGGCTGTAAGAACCTCACTAGCCACTAGCAATAGCTAGCCAGCAATCTCTGTGATGCTGTAATGGTGGCCTCTGGGTGAGGGGACATTCAGTGAACACCCTTCACTCGCTGGAGCCGTGAAACTGACAGAACTGGAATGTGTGTGTGTGTGTGTGTGTGTGTGAGTGTTTGAGTGTGTCTGTGTTTGAGTGTGTCTATGTGTTTGAGTGTGTCTATGTGTGTGTGGACCCAAATTCTTCAGAACATTCATTGCACATCCTAATCCCACTGGTGTGATGGTACCAGCTAAAGGGCATGTTTGAGACAGTTGAGACTGTGAGTGTGACACAGACAGGGGAGAGCAGCGCTCAGTTCAGAGGCTACAGCATTCTTACTCACAGACCTGGGAGTGCCGATCTGACAGAACTATTATAGCTACCATCCTGTCAATACTGCTCACAAAAATGACTAGAGTAGGCCTAAAATACTCCATTGATTCAATTTCATCCAGAAAGTGGTCGTGCTGAAATGGTCAGGTGATAAGGGCGTTTACACAGGAAACAGATGGATGAGGCTCTTTGGGGGAGAGGACCAGCCCTGAAGCCAATCACTGGTGAGTGATATTCACTATGCTTGCTGACAGAGTAGAGTTTGGTTTAACGGGTCTATCTGATAAGCTAGCAAATGAATGATGAGACTGATGAAACAGAGACCCGATCTTCAAATGTCTGGCAGCTTAAGTCACTGCAGTTAGTCAGGCTCTGACAGTCAAACAGAACTATAGGTGATGCTGACTCATAGAGTAAAATGAACCACAATCACTCACACACTTCACTCACAACAATCACTCTCAAGAGTTTCTGAAACGTGCACATAAACTCTGAAAAACACACACACACACACACACACACACACACACACACACACGCACTTTCACACAAGCACATACATGCACACCTACATGTACACACACACACACACACACACACACACACGCATGCATGCACACCTACACACACACACACACACACACACACACACACACACACAGAGAGAGAGATACACGCATGCATGCATGCATACACAAACACACACACACACAAAAGATTGTATGTAAGAATCATATGAGCATTCGGACATTCTCAGAATGAGTAATTACACACATTACAAAGTTCTACCAGGCCGACAATAAACACACACAAACAAAGATGAACATACACATATAGACAAGCTTATGTCATCATCAGTAAAGTCATTCACACATAAAAGCACAGGTTGAAATCTTAAACACACACACACACACACACACACACACAAACACACACACAGGAAATACAGAGATATGCTGACTATCATTAGTTTGACCTTTTCAACTGAGGCTTTTTGGTCACACTTTATAGACTATGATGGTGCACAGCTATAGCATTAAACACACACACATACACACATAAGCTGCTTTCAGATATAACCTCCGGAGTATATGCAGAGCTTTAATCAAACAGAGGTCCGACCCTTCGGGTGATTCAGATATGATGCTAACCTGCGGACCTTATACTGACATGTGTGAACGACACACACGGACATGAACAGAATCTCCGTGTGGTTGACCAGGCTGAACGTGGTTGAACACGCACATGAACAGAATCTCTGCATGTTCTTCGCTTCGTTCAGACACGAGAACAGCCGGCTAAATTCGGACTTCCAAATGACCGTTTATGTTGTTCAGATATACGCCCAACCGTTTAACATCCGCATAACCTCCGGTCTTACACGTAGATCTGAATGCAGCAACACACAGTTTCATAGCACCATTACACATGCAAATGCATCCAGACCCACTCAAAAACACAAGATATACAAGATATACGCTCACATATGCATGCATACAGATACTGCACTCACACACATGCACACACACACACACACACACACACACACACACACACACACATACACTGCTTGAGTGGCGTGCCCTTTACGGGATGGCATCGGAAGAGTGCCCAGTCTTTCCACCCCATTACCAAATCAGAGCTGAATGCCAGTGAGAGAGACGACTTGCCATGATGCCACAGGGCATTGTGAAGACGAACGGCAAGATTGAAACCCAACTGCCCAAGCTGATGAGGGTAATGGCCAGATTCACATTCCCAGCTGCTTACAGTGGTGCTGCAAGTGGTGCGTGGTGCTAAGATTTCAGGGATACCCTGCATCTCTGAGCACAAGGACTGAGACAATACCAGGGCCTAAACTCTAGTGCAACCCTGTGTATTTGTGTGTGTGTAAGGGAGAGAGAAAGAGAGAGAGAGAGAGAGAGAGAGAGAGAGAGAGAGAGAGAGAGAAAGAGAGAGATGGTTGGCTTAATAAGCGAGAGAAAGTAAAAATCCAAGACAAACAGGTAGAGCAAAAGGGAGTCTCCTTGGATCTCTACTGCCAGAGGAATCCACACCTCAAAACCTAGTTCACATGTAAGTGGTCAAACAGCTTCATCAACACCTGCCAGCCATCTGCACTCCCTCAGTGAACTCACACTCACGGAATCCCTCCCATTGCGTACATGTTTGTAGTGTTATGTAACTGCTTTAGGGTGCCTGAGGATAGCCAGCAGAGCAGAAACATTTGAAATGAGGTATCTCTCTCCCTGTGTCTCTTTCTCACACACACACACACACACACACACACGCACGCACGCACGCACGCACGCACGCACAGTGTTCTGATGATCTCTATCTACCTCTCTCTCTCTCTCTCACACACACACACACACACACAGATCTCTAAACACAGGTAAAATACTTCAGCTGAAGGACCTTTAGCGAAACCCCCAACTCATTTAAATGCAGCTCAGTGTGTTTGTATGAGTGAGTGAGTGAATGAGAGAGAGTGAGAGAGAAAGAGAGATCCTACATCTGTGTGTGTGTGGGGGGGGGGGGGTGCAAGATAGATCAATCAGGTGGGTGGGTGGACTTTAATGGGGGATGGGGGTGTGTGGGTACTAAATACAATGTGTGTGCACTTGACCATCAGTATGTGTCCTGTTTGTGTGTGTGTGTGTGTAAGATTGGGGGAGAGCAAACAAGCAAGTCAGTTTTGGAATGTGTGTGAGATAGTGAGAGGGAAATAAATAGATGGAGGGAGTGAGAGAAACGAGAGAAATGTCAGTGTGTGACCTAAAACGCCCACTCCAGCTACACTAGATATGAGCAAATAAAATGGAGATCAGATGTCTGTGGGAATGAGAGAGAATAGTATGCCTGTGGCACATCTTCCCTGTATCCAAAGCCAACAGAATTTTAATCTATAACCTCTTTACTGTCAAAGCCACCCATCCTCTATATGTTCTGATATACTGATCTGCTCGCCATAGTGCAGAGATGAATTCATGTGAGAAGCTGTGCTTGTAACCATGGAATCTCCAGGGAAACGGCTCTAGGTTCTTCAGCCCCGTTTCCCCGACAGCACAGACACCCACACCTCGTGCCTATTGCATGAGTGTGGTAGTACAACACAGATCAAATCCGTGATTCTGGAGAATGAGCTATTAAAGCACAACGCGTTTATGCGCAACTGAGCGCCAGGCAGGCGTAGAGTGTGGAACAGCTCGCGAGCGTCAGCGCGCATCAAGCCTAGACACTCGATTCCTCTCATGCCAAGCGCTCCAACGCAACGTCTCCAATATGTCCCCAAAGCAACGATGTATGAACATGATGTAGACCAGAGGTGCGAATTCACCGGCGCGTTTTACGTGCAGTAACCGGTAAATAACAGGCTAGCCCATAGACGTAAAATGCAAACATCATTGTCAGAATCTTGGGCGACATTATTACAGCATCCTGCTATTAGAATATCAAGCCAGGTGCGTGAACAACGTATTAAAGTTTTAGATTCGTTGTGTCTGGTGTGTGTGTGTGTGTGTGTGTGTTTACCTCACTGTCTTCTATCGGCCAGACAAGCATCGCATCGCAGCAGGTCGCGAGGAGCAGGTGTCAGGAGCCCGAGCCATACCCAACGCGTCGCATCCGGCACACAGTTAGAGAGACAGGAACAATTTAATAGTCTGATATGCACAAACACACGAATACGTATCTACAATATTCCTATTCAAGTGATTACCCGGTTTGATAAAGCGGTTCTTGTATCGGATATTGGTGCTCATCTCGCAGGCTAGGTAGCGCCCGTGCTCCGGCTCTCCGGTGAAGGCAGTCGGTTTCTGCTTAGGATTCCTACTTGGGAGGAGAGGGCGTTGCGACAACAATGCTAACCCCGCCCTGTTGATTCTAACAGCCAATCATACCTAGCCCGATCACTCCAGTTTGCAGATTCGGGGGCCCGGTGCTGGAAGGACGATTTCTGAATGTTATTTTTGCCGTGACCTCACGGCCCATCGGATCATCAGCATTCTACGCCGGAGGACAGGCTGAGTTTGTGCTGATTCCATGCGGCCTCGTTTCCGTTACGCAACGCCCTCCTCATGCAGCCCAATTTCCTCCGTTCTGCAATGATCACGAGCAGAGATGCATTTCAGCCCGCGAGCAACTGTGATGGCAAGGAGAACGCGAGAATGTGCATGCTTGTGTGTTCATTTTGGACACCTGTGTTTGCTTTTGCCGTTGAATTCCAGCCAGATGTGAGTGAGAGAATGAGAGAGAGAGAGAGAGAGAGAGACAGACAGACAGAGAGAGAGCGCGAGTGTGATGTCCATACTATTGTGGGCACAACAGTGAGTAAAACAAGTCAGATTGTTCCAAGCTTGTTGACAATATTTATTTTCTTAGAGTGAGTCGAAACTGAGTACAAAAAAAGAACTGAATACAAGGGTGAAATAGAACTACAGTAGCATTGACTCAACCATGATCACAGAGCACTTTTGGCAAGGACTAGAGTCAGCATTAATCCCAAAACAGCAAGCCAAACCATGCAGTTCATCATCCAAATATAAAACAACTCAACACCCCCATCTGCAGAAGACAACCACTGATTTTGGCGTTCACTGCAGATTTCAATAAACCACATGCAAAATGCAAACACAACAACTTAACTCTATGGGGAAGAATACAGTGATAAAAACAAAAATCAAATGAATTAAAAATTAAAATCAGATGCTGATAGATGGTCAAGACAGGAACCAAGTTAAGGCTTTTTGAGAGAAACAGTGGGAAATTAAAAACAAGACCAAACGAATTAGTGTTTTTGCTCTGAATGTGCTGAAATATCCCTGCAGTTGAAACAATCACCACAGAAGTTGTGTGACCAATCATCCAACAAATCTGATCTCACACACATGTATACACAACACACACACACACACACAACCTCCCCTGTTGGAAGGCTGATTACTCTCCACTGCATGATCAATTGCTGAATCTGTGCCAATCATTGCCATGGGAAGCATTTGGCAATACACTGATAGCTCTCTCCTGATTGGATCGTCATCACATGATCAGACTTTTTTCTTTTTTTTTTTTTTAAAGGTTGCCCTCCCTCGTGGCTTTCAACGACTCAGCAGTTTCTTAGGAGCTGAGTCACAGTTAGCCAGGGAGCTTGTCTGAGTGGGCAGACCCCTGATGAGGGCCATATCTGCTGCTATCAGGGCTTCTTAGTAGGTCTACTGATGATGAGTCGTCCCATAGAGTTTGACCTCAATGCACACAAGGAGTGCAGTGATGGAGCCAAGCAGATCAGAAGGATAAGTGGCCTATGATCTGCTGTTCTCTCTCTCTCTGTGCTGTGTGTGTGTGTTATATATATATATATATATATATATATATATATATATATAATAGTGGCGCTATGCTGACAAACCTTGAACTTGTAAGTGGTTGCGCTTAAAGGGCATTTATCCGAGATGAAGGATGAAGCCATCATCTCAGATAAATGAGATGAATTATTCCATTCCAAGAAACTGTCACTGAATAAATATCTTTCTGATGATCTAATTCTTAAAGTCTGATTCTCAAAATCTACCTTTTAACAACAAACCTTAAGTAATGACAGTGCCAATACCCAAAATTAGTCATTTTGTCAATCAGGAAATTGAAACAGTGATCTCACTGTGCACTTATTACATGACCCATAAATTTCTCTCCCAGATCGAATATAACCTGATAAAATAAAGGGACACTGGTGAGACTACAGGCAGTAATCACTGAATACATATTTAGCAGTAAGTTCCACTACAAGCCACAAGATGGCGGTGTTGACTTGCCAGTGTCCGATGCAAGGCACCATAGGCAGTGTTCCATGTCTGCTGCGTCTAGACAAAGGTGCTGGGACTGAGACGTACCACTAGACCTCTACTTCCCCCCTCTCTCTCTCCCTGACAGACAGACACACACACACACACACACACACACACACACACACACACACACACACACACACACACACACACACACATGCTCTCTGAAGGAGGACAGCCTTGGACACATTTCTCGAGCAGACACACAGAGAACTAGTGGAAAAATCAGCTGTTCTTCAATGACACAAGCAACTGTGTAAACGTTGACACATTTCAACACTTTAGCTTCCCTTCCATCCTGCATCCTCTAGTCTTCTGCTCACTCGTACCGATTAAGATGCCATGCTGTGACATGTTAATTACATTAAAGGCATATCACTGGATACCTGCTGACAACAATGTTTCATAAATCAATATCTGTTACAGTATTACAGACAAAACATAGTGGAAACTGACAAGATGGTTCTAATCTTGAGTTTACCACTAGTGCTGGTGCGTATTTAAAAAACAAAAAAAAATCACAATTAAGATATGTAAGTAACCAACCCTGTACAACGTTAGGGTGAGTGTGTAAGTTTGTGTAAGTTTGTATATGTGTGTGTGTGTGTGTGTGTGTGTGTGTGTGTGTGTGTGTGTGTGTGTGTGTGTGTGTATGTATGCACATGTTATGCATGATGCATAGTAGAAAAAATATTTCTTTGTTAATTTTGTTAAAGTTAGTAGAACAATGAGGTCATGTAATTGTAGTGTACTTGTGTGTGATGTGTGTATGGATGCGTGATGTGAAGTGTATCGTAGGATTGTCTTGCACTTTGCCAATTCTGGCTATTATGTTCCTTGCTGGTGTCTTGCGGTTGGTGAAAAGATCCATGTGGGCGGAGTCCAGGTGTGACAGATCACTTGTCAATCAAAATAGGGCGGGTCTGTTGAGATGAGAGGATTGGAACACAGAATTATAGTTGAGAATGAATACTGCAAGCGTCCATCCAACTCCACTCTACTTCTATGGATTGGACAGTTTAAAGGGGTCATGTTACAGTCATTTTCTCCTTGTTGACATTGAAATAAGACGTGTGGATGTGACTAGGGGATGCATCAGGCTTTTCAAATTTGACTTTTTCCTTCAATGCTTGTAATGGCCAAAGAAGGGAGATAGTCATAGAGCACGGACTCTAAGCATTATACCTGAAGATGCCCAAGGATGTTGTATGAAGCCTATTATGCATATAAAATGCAATGCCAAAATACAAGCTCAGCAGCAAAATCAGCCTGTTTTGTTATATGGAGCAAATGGAGGGTTCTTAAGTTTGAGGGACACAATTATTATTTCAATTAAAATGATTATGTCAACACTTGTAAATTATGGTATTTCTGATGATATTGCCGCATTTCCTTTTCAAAATCACAAAAACTGCGGGTTGTAACTTCAGCTCACCGTTGTGGACTGAGGGGGCAGTGTGCGGGAGAGTTACAGATGGACGACACCACACACACACACGCACGCACGCACACACACAGGCACACGCACACACACACGCAGGCACACGCACACACCGCCCCCGTCTTCAGGTCTCAGTCATCTCCAGGCTTCATCTTCATCTGGGCCTGCATCTGAGCGATCATCTGCTGCATTCGCCTCAACTAGAGACATAGAGAGAAAGAGAGAGAAAGAGAGAGAAAGGGAGGAAGGGAGGGTGGGGGAGAGAGAGAGAGATGGGGGAAGAAGAGGAAAGGGAGAGTAGAAGATAGAAGAAAAGAGTGAAAGAGAGATGAGGAGACAGTTTACATCAGAAACATTAGGATATTTACAGGAATGGTTCCATGGAGATGAAAATTGATTAACTTAACACAAACACAGGCACAAGTTACTGTATTCTAGGAGCATAAATGGATTCCAAAACAGTGTTGATCTGCAGTGGTATTTCAGGGCCAAGCTGATTTACAGGTCTAAACAAAAGGGACTTTAATTAGGACGTTTATGCACCCATGAACACACACACACACACACACACCTAAAGATAATTTATACACTGTAGTAGTGAAAGAAGATTGCAGGTTATTTGGCATTATAAAGACCTATAATGACAAGATTATTACAATTGTTGTAACCTCTACACACACACACACACACACACACATTTGCCCTATGAAAACTACACCCTGTCATTGTGTATTGGTCCATCTGTTTAATGCAAACAATGCAGAACAATCAGCAACATTTTAAAATTCCACAGGTCAGATTGACCTTGTGTGAGGACACACTGCCTGATGTAGGACACACACACAAACACACAGGCACTGTATGTTTTCCATACATCACACGGGACATTCCCACCATTTTAAAAAGGCCAGGCATACTGGAAGCTGATGTCATATCCTGTGCAGACATTCATGTTTACCAACCGGCCTGGTTTTATGGCCCATTACACCCTTAGGAGCTATAGGCCCACCCAGTACACACACACACACACACACACACACACACACAGACACACACACACACACACACACACACACACACACACACAATGGGGGAAGAAAAACAGCCCTACTGGGGCAAAAGGGGGACTCCAAGGCATTTATTACCTACCTGTCAAGTTCACAGGGTACAGTTCAATGGTGTGTGTGCGTGTGTGTGTCTAAGAAAGAGAAAGAGAGAGTCCTTACCTCAGCCTCTTTCTCCAGCAGGATCTGATCTTTGTCCATTCCTTCCTCTTCCACAGCTCTGTAATGTCACACACACACACACACACACACACACACACACACACACACACACACACACACACACACACGTGTGAGCTTTAGCCAGACAAAGTGGATCAGGATCAGCCTTCTGGGACAGTGCTCTGGAACACTGCTCCCTCTAACCTTTTACCCCGGAGGCAACATTCCTCCACTCCAAGAGTGAGATTGGCAGGAGGGGAGGTAGGTCCTGGCAGTTTACAAATTTCTTGTAATTAATCATAAAGGGACCATCATATGTCATCGGAGATTGAGGAAATATGTTAAATTGAAATGCTGACTTCATTGGTAATAATGCTATCACCAGTATATCCACCATTTCAAAATTGATTTCTGTTTATTTTTGATACTACCTATTGCCTACTACCCAATCATAGCCAGACTGGTATACTAAAAGCCTGGTTGCCAGATTAGCAAAGGGCATATCTAGCCTTAAACCAAGTTATTTCAGTTTATCAGACCTAGTGGTACCTGCAGGTGTACGGCCACTATCAGGCTACTTAGCCTACGAGTAGAGAGAGAATTCCCCTGTGTGTGTATTCACTCCAGGTTGGTCTACCATAACTTCCCAAATCTTCACTGCACTGTAGCCCATTAACTGCCTGACAGCAGGCTATTTATATTTTCACATACACATTTTGTTTGCACAGGAGAGAGAACGAGAGCGATTACAGGTCCTGTCCTTGTTGCTGGTAATCATTTTAAACATTTGATGTAATTATTACATATAGCTCCTTTAAGGTTTTAGAGTGCATGAGTTATTATAGGAGGTGCAGAAAGTTGAAATGGGGGGGGGGCATCAGGCATACCTGCCAGCTCTCTTGAGCCTCTCAGAGCGGAAGTTCTCATAGTGGAGGTCCTGGGTCACCTCCTGAAGGTCTTGCATATGTGTTCTGCGCACACACACACACACACAAACAGAAAGCGCGAGAGAGAGAGAGAGAGAGCGAGACGTCAAAGTTAGTGTTCTTGATATGTGATATATCCACTAGAGGGCAGTATTTACAAGTATTTACAATCTTATCCTGAGTAATATTAAATAACACGAGTCTCGTTTAAGCGCAAACATCACTACAGGCGGTGATAAATTAAGTCTGTCACAAGGGTCGACTTGTATTTGAGGTGACATTTGTTCATTGTGCACGGAAACAAGAAAAAAGTATGCATGCATTGCAAACATATTATTTTAAAATGTTTATAAGTTCATCTGCTTGTGAGTGTGAGTGTGAGAGTGTGTGTGTGTGTGTGTGTCTTACACCAGCATGGTACGCAGCTTGAGGAAGTCGTTGTGTTCAGGGTTCTCCACCTCGACCACACCCCACGGGTACAGACGGCCGCGGATCTTCTTCCCCTTCACCTCGATCAGCTGGTTGGAGCCAATCACTGCAAATGGAATACTGGCCTGCAGAACAAAGGCAGGGAGAACAGATACAGAGAGAGAAAGACATTTGACCATTTAATTATCAACATGTTTTTTTTAATCCATTTGTTTATTCATTTTAATACATATTTTTATTTAGATTTTTGTTGTTTTAAAGAGATGTTGTATCTGTTTTCATAATGAGAGAATTATGCCAATAAACTGAATTAATTATAATGTCAATGAATTTAAATTGATAGAGAGATAAAGAGAGATGAGATATTACAAGAGATGGGGGGGGGGGATAAGGCAGGAAGAGAGATACAAACAAATGGACAGAGAGAGAGAGAAAACAGGAAAACAGATAAAGCCATAGCAAGAGAGAAATAAGGAGAGTGTTAAGGATGAAGCGGGAGGAAGAGATGACAGGTAAAAAGGGGAAAAATGGACAGAAGAGCCAAATGAAAGCATAGAATAGTGCAGGAGTGTAGAAGACAGATGGAGGGAGTCGGTGAGAATGGAGAGAGAGAGAGAGAGAGAGAGTGTGAGTGAGTGAGTGACCGCAGAGTAAGGAGTAAGGATCGCTGTTGAGATGGAGAGAAAGTGATTAATCACTCACTCATTTTATATCTGACTGCAACCAACACAACAGTAAACACATTACAACACTCACCCAAGTTTACACCAAATGCACGTACACGCACAAACACATACCGCAGACATGCACACACACATACACACCTTGAGAACACGTGTCTGCTCCTTGAACTCCTCATCCTCGTCCGAGTCTGCGTCAGGAAGTTGGTAGATGCGAATGCCGTGCTCAGAGATCTCATCCAGGATCTGCAAACAAACACATGAACCTATCATGATTAAAGCTCATCAACACACCATCAGACACACACACACATCCATAATCCAAACAAAGTCTCTCTCTCTCTCATATACTCATCTGTTCACACATTTAAAAGAGACGACCCTATCAAAAATGTAGGATAAATTAGTCATTAGTCACTATCTCTCTCTCTCTCACACACACACAAACACACACACACACACACACAGAGAGAGAGAAAACCCGGCATATTTGGCACACCATCTCAAATACACAATACAAGAATTTACATCCCATCATAACAGTACTAATCACACATCAATTACACAACCTTTCCCCAGTAACACCCCTACTGCGCCAACTCTTTCTGCACCACAAAGAAAAATCCACCCAAAACACTGACCTTATTGTGACCTTCAATTCAACTCCAATTTTCATTTCTATTTATTTATGTTGTTCCATTAACAATGGCCATTGTCTCAAAGTGCTTTACAGACACAGAGACCAAAAAACACCAACAATCTAGCTCACAACAAAATGCAGCAAGGAGGGGAAAAAAAAACTGTCAAGCATTTTCTCCTAGACTGATATTAATAAATCATTAGAAATGCATTCATGAAGTCTTTAAATGTATTTATAAGCCATAATAACACTTATATGAACAGGCATGTGTGTTCATTACTTGTTATAAGCACCCACTCTTCATTCACTTTACGCGTGTACCCACTATGGTCTTTTAGTTCTACAGTCTCTCACCCTTAAAAGTTGTATCAGCGATTTCAGGCCCAAAAAAGGCCCAAACATAAATTATCACATTCATCTAATCTTTCCTAACGATCCGCTAGATGCCTCCCCCATAAGCAGGACGTCAAAAAAAACATGTCTCTGTGGGCAGCCTAGGCTTCGAGATCTGTACACAAAAACAATTGCTACCAACAAGTGTTGGCAACCACTCAAAGGCAAAATAAAGTGTTCCAACCAATAACCGACGAGATGCCCGTTTAGGAGAGTTTCAATTGCACGGGAGGGAGGGGGAGGGAGTAGCGAGCTATAGCTCTCTGTTTTGTATGAACATCAACAGAAGTAACATATCCCGCTATTGCTGATGCAACCTTTAAACAAGACAAATGCTGCTGTTAAAGTGGACTGTGCTGACCTCCTCAGTGGCTCTACACTGAAGACCATATTTATTCATGACATGATCAACACATGGTGCATCCCTGCAAAGACAACTAGCTATATATGGCATGGTGGTGGTGCACTTGTCCTCACATACCAAGTTGTATCATTTTTGTAACCCAAGTCCAAGCACGTGTTGTTCAAAAATCAACAACTTTCCACCTAAATCACAAACTGTAGATACTGGCACGCATAACCTGCTGCTGCCAAAAATCTCCCTGTTCCCTCCCTGAAGCAATTCCAAAGCTTTCTTGAGAGACAAAAGCCTGCGCGGAAGTGACCTTGGGACGACCTTCCAGTCACCTTGTAGCAGATCGAGTGCCAGGTCCCCGTCATCAATACAACCAGGCCCTCGCTGTGCCAAGTCCAGTCTGGACGAGGACGTGCTTTGATGTGCAAGGCAGGAAATGTATAAATCACTCCATCAGACAGAGGGAGACAAAAGAGAGACTGCTGGGGGGGGGGGGTGTAGAGTGAGTGGTGAGGATAAGGAGGGGTAGCAGGAAGGCAAGAGGAGGAGAAGAAAGGGTAGAGGGAGAGAAAGAAAGTGAGGGTGGAAGAGAAGTGAGTTGGGAGGAATATACTGGAAGAGGAAAGAAAAAGAACTTTCACTTGAGGAGGAAGGCGCGACACGAGAGAAACCCCAAAAGAGGTCTATGATTAAAAAGAAGAAAAAGAAGAAGAAGAAGAAGAAGAAGAAGAAGAAGAAGGAGAAGGAGAGAGAGAGAGAGATGAGACTTGAGAAGGAGCAGAGGAAGAGAGAGAGGCAGCGCTGTAGAGTAGCGGGGCGTCTCTAATGACGGCTCTCTAATGAGAGTGAATTCCTGCGCTGGGAAATCACACTGCGGCCATCAGACCTCGACAGGACTCGGCTACCGCTTGTCAGCAGCTCACACACACACAGGCCCACCTATGCTGACAGCAGACACACACACACTCAGCAGGACACACACACACACACACAGGCGTGTCTCCACACACACACTCAGGCATGTCCTTATTTGGGGTCTCAGACACACACACACGCACACACACACACGCACACACAGGCGTGTCCTCACATGGGGTCACTTGAAAACACACACACACAAAATTACATAAACACACTGAAACTGCTCACACTGAACTGCTCCCATGACACAACAGAATGACTTAAAATGATGACTTCAAGACAGAAAGAGTGTGTGTGTGTGAGTGTGTGTGTATGTCCTCCTCAGGATTTAATAAAGTCCTCTGCAGGAGGGAGTGGATGGCTTTAGAGTGGGAGAGGCGGTGTGGAGCAAGGAGACATACCAGCAGATTGAGACTGAGGTCTGAAGCCCAGAGGGCAGACACACACACACACACACACACACAACACACACACACACAGTACTCAGACTGGCTTAAGCTCACCGTCCCCATCCTCCCCCCCACCCCCCCCCTCTCTCAGTCTTTCCCTCATTTCTGTCTCGCCCCTAAAACTACCCCCCCCCCCCCCTCATCTACTGTATCTCCCTCATTCCCATCAGTCTACGTCAAGTCCAAGTACTTTCATGTTCTTATTTGCTTTTGCTTTTGTCCTCCTCTTCCTCCCTGCCCTTGTTCTCCTTCTCCAAGTCTGTCCCCACCTACGCCACCCCCCCCCCCCCCCCCCCCCGCTGTCTCACACACTTCCCCCATACTACTCCAGATCTCAACCACCCCCCCCCCCCAGTTTACACAAAGAGCAAACATAAAAGAGAAACAAATCAAAGGGTCTTGATCTTTCCGAGCACCTGGACTATGGCAGATACAACTATTTATTATCCGAACATCAAAAGGTGTTTTTACAGCCTGGCTGATTTACAATGCCCTTCCACAAGGGACAGCCTGGTCCAGACCCTAGCAGCAGAGAGAGGTCCGACTCGAGGGACTGTGCCTTCCTGACATTCTGCGTTCTTTTTCATGTAATCTTTAAAAGGGGGACAGGGGCTTGGGGCTTCAATGGGACAGGAACCCCAGGAGGTGCTGCTGCTGTGGCTGCCACTGCTGCTCAGGACCAGCATTTGTTTTCTCAGCCAGTCCGCTACGCAGACAGGGAAGGAGATAACACGAGACCTGTAGAGTGAGAGTGTGTGTGTGTGTGTGTGTGTGTGTGTGAGAGAGGGTGGACACATTGTTGCATGAGGGAACTCCAAATAAACACAGTGTAGTTAGCAGGGTGGAGAGCGTGACTGTACTCCTGAGTCTCACGATTTTGCACACATCACACACACACACACACACACACACACACACCACACACAGACTCTCTGTCTTTCTCTCTCACATATACTGTAGGCTACATTTTCTCCCTCTCCCACACACACACAATCACTCAGTTCCTCACGCTCACGTAGGCATGCATGTAGGCACACACGCACGCACACACACGCACACACACACACACGCACACACACACACACACACACACACACACACACACGCACACACACACACACGGGACAGAATAACTGCAGCCCATCTGACATCACATGAGAGAGAAACAAGAGCACATAACTGAGGAACACCCAAACTCGGAGAACACACTGCCAGTTCTGGGAATTGTCATCCAGTGAGGAAAATAAACAAACGGACGAACAATTGGGAAGAACAGAAACAACGGCATAAAAAATAAAATAAAAAAAATAAAAAGGACCTTACGTAATGAGCTAGCGGCATGGGGAAGAGACCGCACCGTGCCACTGGACTGATGCTGAAAGAAGGATTCCAGCAGTGCTAATAGATAACTGCTAGTGGCTAACCGCTAACAAAGATCCTTGATTGCTAATAATTACATTTTGGTCACCACCGAAACCACAATCATCTTCAGTTGATAAATAGCATAAATTATCAAATGAATGAACAGACACAAAAGAATAACTCATAAAGGGCGTTATGACCATACGTGGCAAAACAGTGGGCCAGTTGTCGGTTATCCACTAGTCGCCGGCTGTAAACTGACGAGCAAAACACCAGATCTGCCTCCAGTGGGCCAGACAGTGGTCCACTAGCTTCTACCTATCTGGGTCTGTATTCTCTGGGTTTGCTGCTTCAGAAATGGAAGCTTCATCATACAGCTCACTACTCAACTTGACTGTAACAGTCCAGTGTTTCCCATACATTGATACATTGACTTACTTGTGGCGGCCCACCACAATATCAACATTGACCACCACGCAATGATTTTCCAGGCTAAAATTGTGCTTAAATCTGGTTAGCATCATAACCACGCTGTGCTAATTTTTTAAAAACTGTTGCATTCAAGTGAATTCTGCAAACCAACCACCACAAATAGAATTCAATTCTGTGGGAAACACTGCAGTCACAGACTGCAGCTGGTGTTGGCTGACCTGACACTAGTCGCAGTCAGTAGTAGACAATAATCCACATCATTCAGTTAGCAGAGGCAAACACGTGAGGACCAGTAGGCCAGAAGTATCATTTGAGGATGTATTGTATGTATGTAGTGGTTGATGGGAAGTTAGGACCGATAAAGATCATTAAAATGTGTTGTCTCTGTGTGTGTGTGTGTGTGTGTGTGTGTTATTTTCAAAAAGAGAAATGGCACACACTAAGTACCCACACTACCAGCACCCCTACACACACACACCACCCAGTTCTCCTCTTCTCCATTGCTTCTGACCCCTTAGTCTGACTGCTGAAGTCAGTAAGTCACTATGGTGGTTAGTGTAGCGTAGCCTCATTAGCTCAGTGTGGTTGCACCTTGACCCCTGCCGGTCAGAGGTCACATGGACACAGCCCAGAGGATATAAACACAGACCCACAAACATATTCCTGGGGAAGTCCAATCACGGACACATGGTGATTACGGCACCAAGGGTCAACCCCATTCCCTGCTTCAGTGCTGAGACAGGAAACAAAACTTCAGGTCTTAAAGCTCCAGCACCTTCCGTAGTAGCAGTACCTTCCATTACAGGCTCAACACCCAGAGACCAGAACAGAGTGATAGAAAATTGTCACTCTGAAAATCTTTGTGATAGAAAATAGGACAACCACATAGTTGGTCTTTCTTCACTCCATCCTCTGGCTCTCACAGTATGCATATGGAAATAAGCCAAGTGACAAGTCATTCAAGTTTGGGAATACACCTGCTGGAGAGTCCATGGCAACCAATTGGAGACCGGAACATCTGTAGTGTTCCAAGTTCTTTCCACACCACAGCCTCAGGACACGTCTGGGCTCCAGAGAAGCTGGGAAAGCTCTCCTTAGATAACAGCACAGCCTTACCGACACCACTGCCAACAGCAGTGCCAGCATAATATCCCAGACAGCACAAACACTGATAACCACCCAGCCTTTACAGTCAAGTCAGTTCTGAACTGAAACCCAACACTCACTTCTGAGCCGATTTACTCTTTCCACAGAGGCCAAACCCACAACAGCACTGATATGACACACACACAGACACACACCTGCACACAGACACAGACATACACACACACACACACACACACCCTTTACTGTAAGCCAACCAAGTGTTACTCCAACATACACACATTCTCAATTTTCAACTAACACATCGAGCGGCTCACAAGGCCACATTCTGGCCACGTTCTTGGCGGTGGGTATAGGGCGCCTGCCTTGACAAGGGATGGGGGGACCCTGTGTCTGCGTGGCTGTGTTTCTTGGCCCTGGCCGGGTGCCTGGAGCCAGGCCCTGAACAACAGCAGGCGGCCCCTGCCCCGGGAGCTGGGCCCTGGGCCTAATTGGAAAGGGAAGCGGGGCGCGCTGGTTCTCACTGGGATTTGTTTGCCATCGGATGCATTATGAGTTACGACCTGGTGTTTATGAGGGTTAGGCCGCACTGGGTAGGGGTGTGTGAGTGAGTGTGTGTGTGTGTGTGTGTGTGTGTGTGTGTGTGTGTGTGTGTTTTTATATGTATCTGGGTGCTGGTGAGTGTGTGTGTGTGTGTGTGTGTGTGTGTGTGTGTGTGTGTGTGTATCTGGGTGCTAGTGTGTGTGTGTGTGTGTGTGTGTGTGTGGGGGGGGGGGGGGGGGGTGTCTGGGTGCTGGTGTCTGCATGTGTGTGTGTGTGTGTGTGTATATATATATATATCATGGCAGAGAGACCATGTCTGTGACTGATATGAGTTAGAACACTTGAATCAAAGGGAACAGAGTACATGATCCTCTGATACAGCCATTCCAAAAACACCCTTCCTACACAGGTCTGGCTCTGCAAATGTGAAATAAACACATTGGCTCAGTCAGAACAATGAATTCAATACAACTCAAATTGGCTCAATTCAATTAATATACCACAAATTATAACCTGATAAACAATTCCAGCCAATCAACACTTTTTGTTTCAAAAGTAAGGAAAGCAAGAGTCGTAATTAATCTACCGAGGTCAAATATCAACAACCCATTGCAAGGGTCATACACTATGCCTTTAACCAAACCTATAAGCACAACAGAGATAAAAATAGCCTTTGAGCCTGTCATACACACACAGTTACTCAGTTCAAGTTAATTACTATAGACCTGTGTAAAGCACCAGTCTACAGTGGACAGAAACACTCACACGCACACCCCCAGACACCCAATGCCACACACAAGACTAACACACACACACTCCAACCCCAAAGCATCTCACACACACACATACACAGGTCAACACAAATAAATTGTGTGACACACACACACACACACACACACACACACACACACACACACACACACACACACACACACCAGATTACCAGATTCCCACCCTCTGAAACAAATTCTTCTCCCATCCAACCAGTCATTAAAAAGACCCATTTGGTTGGCAGGCTGTGTTTAA
Organism: Alosa sapidissima; assembly: GCF_018492685.1. Lineage (NCBI taxonomy): Eukaryota > Metazoa > Chordata > Actinopteri > Clupeiformes > Clupeidae > Alosa > Alosa sapidissima. The sequence continues at coordinate 18,955,728 of NC_055964.1, forward strand.
AGGATCAAACCGATTACAGCAAAATAGCACACTCATCCAGAGGTAGAACCTTCTATGCAATCATTTCTCTCACTCGTACACATACACATACACACACACAGACAAACACACAGACACACCTAATCAACTCCCATAAACACACAAAAGAACTACAGAACCACACACTCATATTAAATCACACAATTCATAGATGGCTGCAAACAGAAAGACCTTCAAAATCATAGACTTGCAAACACACAGACAAAATTCACAGGTCGTGACAACAAAGACAAACAACAAATCACACACACACACACACACACACATCTCTGCTTTAAGGCAGCGCCAAGAACATTTGTTCGTGTTCAGCTCATAGCTCATAGCTCACATAGAACAATAGTTGGAAGGGAACATATTGTTTTGAAATCAACAATGCAAAGAGCAAATGTGAGAGGAGAGGAGAGAGAGGGTGTGCAGTTATCCACAAAGCAAACCTCCACATCTCCACAATCCCTCTGAGCACTTCAGACCCCTCAAGAGGCCACTTACAGAACAAGGCCCAAAACAGAGAGGAAGGAAAAGGCCTCTTAAAAATGTAATATTTCATTTCTTACATATATTGTGAATTGTGTGTGCAACACAATCAAGAGGGCAAGGACAAATAAATAAGCACAGACAAATGGCACCACACACACACACAGAGAGAGAGAGAGACACACAGATACACAAACAGATCTCTAATCACTCAGATGTAGCCTTTTTTGGGAGCATAGCGGTCAGAGAGTGGCAGCCCATTGACCAACACATGACAAATCCCCGACACGGATCTCCCACAGCAAACTGAGTCCACCTCCACTCAAGGGGCTTCAGACATGGGCTTTCACTGCTGGTCTGACCACCTTGCACAGGGGCCTGTACTACGAAGAGAGCTTAACCTACCCAGATGTAACCCAGGGTTACTTTGTTAAACCAGAGTTGACAAAACCTGGTTATCTTAAGTGGTGTTAATCGGTACTACAACGCTGATTATGAAGTTGATTTGTTGAGCCAGGGTTAACCTAATTGGAGTTTGTGCGCGTTCACATAAAAGGGGCGGGTTGCAGCGCAAGTCACCACTTTCAATGATGACGCGATCACCTTATTTTACGGATTAATTATTATGACCGCCGCGCAGCGAAGCGGCGGTCATATAGGTTTAGTCAGATTTTTTTTTTTCTTTTCTTTTTTCTTTTTCGCATGCCCAAATTTCCGTCAATGATTCCCGGGACACTGAAAGACCGGGGTACACGAAACTTGGTGGACATGTAACCCCACATGGATAGCATGGAACCATCGTTTGTCGTTTTGATCTGTAGCCCCCCCGCTGAATTGGACCCCCCGAAAGGAGGGTAGGGCAGACACAGTTTTCTGTGAATATCTCGAAAACCGTAGGGTTTAGGAGGACCATTTTTTTTTTGTATGTTGATCTCAAGGGGCCATGTCAACCCATTCCATAACCACTCATTTCATGTATAGCGCCACCTAGTTAAACACAAAAAAGTAAAAATGAGGTGGTGTAATTGAAGGTATCTGTGACCTAACATAGTCAAAACTGCACGAAATTGGAAGTGTAGGATCATTATGACACCCTCTGTATGCACGCCAAGATTTGTGGAATTCCGTTCATGGGGGGCCACACAATAAATTAATTTATGTTACTATACACCAACTGGCCTGTAGGTGGCCGGAGACAGTTTTCTGTGAATATCTCGAGAACCGTAGGGCCTAGGAGGTCCACCTTTTTTTTGTATGTTGGTCTTAAGGGGGCATGTCAACCCATCCCATTACCACTTATTTCATGTATAGCGCCACCTAGTTAAAAATTAAAAAGCAAAATATTAGGTGTTTTCATCTCAATATCTCTGGCTGACAAAGTCAAAACTGCACGAAATTAAAAGTGTAGGATCATTATGACACCCTCTGAATGCATGCCAAGTTTTGTGTACTTTCGTTCATGGGGGGCCTTACAATAAAATAATTTATGTGTACATTTAGTGACGTACACCAACAAGGATTCCCGGGACACTGAAAAACCGGGGTACACAAAACTTGGTGGGCATGTACCGTCATTTTTCGTTTTCATCTGCAGCCCCCCCGCTGGACTGGACCCCCCGAAAGGAGGGTAGGGCAGACACAGTTCTCTGTGAATCTTTTATGGTATGTTGGTCTCAAGGGCCCACATCAACCTGGCTCATAATCACTCATTTGTGATTTGCCCCCCCCCCCGGTAAAAAATGAAAATGCAATATTATTCTGCTTTAATCGCCCCTATCTTCAGTTAAGATGTTCAGAACTGCACCAAATTTTATGTGTATGATTGACCTGGCATTCTCTGGGGGTCTGGGGGTCTGGGGGTATGCCAAGTTTCGTAGAATTTCATCCATGGGGGGGGCTAAAAGAATTAGCTTATGTGTACATTTAGTGACTGTACACTCATTGGCCTGTAAATGGCGGTGCACACATATAAACATGCACACACACAGGCACCCACATACTATCGGTATTAGAACGGCCGATACATAATTACAAATTCAATAGGATCAAAAGAAAGCCAAAATATTCATCATCATCATCATGGCTGCATTTTCAGTATTGGCGATAAGTAGTCGTTTGTCCACTAGATGGCGCATCGTTGCAGTGAGACGTAATTTTGTTGGAAGTTAAAGGAACCATATGTAAGATTGTGGCCAAAACTGGTACTGCAATCACTTTCAAATTACTGTAGAGCAGTGTATCCCCTCCCCCTCCCCCTCCCCCCTGACTCGAGGTTGCCAATCCGGATGCCAAAACACTACTGACTTTGTGATTAGTAGATAGGTAGAGGGTGGCGCATCAGGCCAAAACACAACATGACATGACAAAACACATCAACATCAGTTGAGGGCTGCAACTTCACTTTTTAAATGGCAATATCCTGGCCGGACTACTATTGTCAGTGATATAATTATTTGAAATGAACATGATTTCTTAATGTGTAGTGACATATCAGGGCCATTTTATGATTAATTGAAATACATTTCTTACATATGGTTCCTTTAAAAGTGGGTTGGAAAAATAATGGACACTTCCTACAAGGACTGTAATTTACCGCAGCGAACATCTAATAAGGACAGGACGATGTTCACATGAAGTGTAAGTGAGGATGTTTATCGGACATGCTTGGTTTTTACTGCAGCTACGTTAATCTTGTAATATCAATAAGGACCTAGGTAATGTTACCATTAGCGTTGGTTGAGTGATGGAGGCCCATTTGATTGATTGCTACAAAATCATTCTGTGCAATGGAAGATTTACCAACGTTACACCGGTCTGATACAGTTTTGCCTATACATGCGTGAGACTGAGACGCCTGTTTATTTTGTTTTAAGTTCGTGCAGGGTGTGAGAGGGGAATCGATGTGCTTTGATTCCAGCTTGGTAGTTGTAGTCTGTGAAATTAAAAAGCACGTGTGTGTGAAGTATCCAAACAATGACACCTTCATTTCATTATGGCTGCTTTAGCAACACACCTTAAGCTACTGTGTAGTGGGTCCCGTTTAGAAGTGGCTACTTCATTCGCGCTTTCCTTGACTCATGGAGCTGCGTGAATGTTATTACAACTTTTCGCCACGATATGGCAGTTTAAGTCCGCTTGATACTGTAAGTTGTAAGCCATTGGTTTCCAAAGGAGATTTTATTTGTGTCGCCAGCATAGCCTATTGACAATTTATGTTGTAAATAGGCCTACCTTATAATCCTACCTGTAGCTTAGGGAAGCTAACAGCTTTCTATTAGGATCTAGTTTGTTAGTTACAGTTTTGTCATAACTCCCTAATGCATTTTTGCATTTAGAATAGCCAAAGCGTGTATATCTCAATCTGAAAATTAAACAATATCGGGTGCCTATGGACTAGGCTGGGTGAACCCAGCCTGATCTGCCCGCTATTTATTTTTTGATTTCTTAAAAGATTGAGCTTGGTCTGATGAAAGCCAGACTAGCCATGGACCTCAGTTACACAATGCAAGGGAACATGAATCAGCCTATATTTGCACGAACAATAACGGACAAAAGCTCTTCAACTTTGGCCCGTTAAAATGTGTATGAACAGTCTAGCGACGCATTTCATCAAGGCCCATTTGGACATGTCAGTTATTTGCACCACTGGTTAGATGTAAAACAGCATTTCGTTTCAGACTACTGTTACTTAATTTGTGCATTAACAATAACGTTTCAGACTACTGTTACTTAATTTGTGCATTGACAATAAAGTATTACATGAACTAAAGATGACTAAAATCTTATGTAGAAGAAGAAACATTCACAAAAAATCCATCCATCCAAAAATGACCTTTGTTTTTGATAGCTGTTGAAAACGGCATGGAACTGACAGAGATGTTTTTGTTTATAAATACATAAAAAATAAATAAATAAATAAATAACATTATGCTGATACCTTTTGCTTTTCCCAAATACAATGTAGCCTACAGGTGTAAGTGACCTTTCATCAATCCAGTTGCAATGGATGAACTGTGATGACCTGCCCTACTTGTGATTGTTTAGAGATTTTAAAGGTTTTATAACAATGCTACATCTTCTTTGGCTATTCTACAATCTATTCACCTTTTCAGCACCAGTAGGCTACTTTCTGTGCAGCCGCACACACACACTCAGGCATGCCAAACAAGCATACACAAAAGTTTCAAGAGTGGGGGGTGGAGTAAAAGATGGAGACAAATTGAAGTGTGATTTATTTTCGCGGAATGGATGTACAGGACTGAGCGGCGGTCATATTTTGTACCACTATGCGGTACATCTAGTTATGACAAGTTATGAGGAATTAAAACCCACTCGACGACAAAAATCAAATACGTCGGCAGTGAACAAAGCAAGGCTGTTGGCAACGTATTGCAGATCGGGTAGCTTAAATGCCTAAAAGTAAAGTTTTATTCCCACATCTTCAAATATGTGTTACGGAGGATTAGTAGCTTGCGGAATGTCTGAAATGAGTTGAAATAATTAAATAGCCTATTTTGAGTTCATAGAAAGGCCTAGAGATGCAACCCAATTCAGAAGTGGGCATATAGATTACAGTAATAAGGATAATTGAATGTTTAAGTAGCCCCCATTGACTGATTTGGTGTATGCCTAATCCTGTGAACATTTCAGATGCAACACCATTGCCAAACACACATGGCAGCAGGTGAAAATGAAACACAAAAACATTATTCAGAATAGTAGGTTTATATAGTTATAGCTTGCATTAATATTTCTTAATTATGAAAACATGTAGGCCTAGCTTATAGCCTTTACTTGGCCTCTGTTTTACAGCTAACAAGAAAAAGGTGTCTTTGAACACTACTGTAGGAGGAAAGGCACCAGCGTGTTTTACAGTAGCAGAATTGCCCATTGCAAATAATAGTGGAAGGCCGATTATGGAGGGGGTTGAGGGAGGCATTCGGTCGGATTCTGGTGCTGTGGAAATGTGTAGCCTTTATGTGCAGGGTACAGTAATATGACATTCAATTCAACAAGTTTGTTAAAATTGTGATTTTAATTTATTAGGCCTACTGTAGGCTATGTCCGATTTATTTTAGGCTATTCTTGCTCAGATTTTCAGCATACTGTAGGCCTATGTCCGATTTATTTTCGGACATACATGTACAGTATTCTTGCATCACCGATGGAATACATGAATGTCCACGTACGGGCATTGCTATGTGACGTCTTCCTAGATCATCTGACAAAGATAACGAATTCCCTTTGGCTGACAATATCTTCATAGAGAATATCGTCCGGGTAGGCTATATATATTTTCTGGCGGTCTCTAAAACCCCTCGCCCTGCGAAGAGAGTCCCTCACGATTTGCGCTCCAATGTCGTATGGATCATCCAGGTACGCCGACATGTCTCGAGAGAAATTGTTAGTGGAGGGGTGGTACTTATAAAGGGTGTGGTTAACGGAAACCTCGGGTTAACCAAGAACATAACCTGGTCGGAGCAGGTTTGAGATGCAGCGTAAATTGCCATGGCAGCATACCTCGGTTAAAACCTATCCACCTTTCGTAGTACGGGTTAATCGGGAAGTTACGCCACACGTGATCAAGTTACTCTCGAAGTTACCCAGATAAGCCAGTAACCCCTCTTCGTAGTACAGGCCCCAGGCCTTGGGGTATCGCTAAACAATATGATACAAAACAGACCAGGTCATACACTTGATGTAGAGGTTAATGGAGATAGTCTGCTGTGTGTACACTGTAGTCCTGAGCAAACAGCCCCACCCCGCCCCCCCCCCCCCACACACACACACATATATTCACAGACAAACACACATTTTAATTCTTTATTTGTATCCACCAATCTCATTTAAAAAAAAAAAAAAAAAGGGATTCATATGCTTCCAGAGGGAAAATACTGTTAACACTCATCATGAGTCTGTAAAACATTTCCTGTGCCACAGAGCCAGGCTGCCTATTAAAAATAAAACAGAGAAGAATTTTGCCGGCCATACACATACACATACCGGTATACACACACACTCACACAGGAAAGTGATTGGCCCAGCAGAGTGGCCCACTGCTCTGGGCAGTAATATTTCCTCTTGGTCCTTTATGAGTTCCAGGGCACCATGACCTCAGATAGGGAAGCGGGTATCGGAAAGAGAGAAAAAAAAAAAAAAGGAGCAAAAGAAAAGGGAAAGAAAAATAGCACTAGAGAGAGAGAGAGAGAGAGAGAGAGAGAGAGAGAGAGAGGACAGAGAGAGAGAGAGAGAGAGAGAGAGAGAGAGAGGACAGAGAGAAAAGGGGGATCAAGAATGAAAGAGACAGAGAGGAGTAGAGGGGAAGACAAAGTGTGAGACAGACAGAGAAAGAGATACAGACAAATAAAGAGAGAGAGAGAGAGAGAGAGAGAGAGAGAGAGAGAGAGAGAGAGAGAGAGAGAAAGAAAGAGAGAGAAATAATATAGGGAGGGTTGGATAAACCCCCTCCCAGTGCCGTCCGTGCCTATGGCCGCCCCTCTCTTCTCACATGGCTGGGGCTCAGGACAGGAAGCTCATATTGTTCTCGACAAGCTGTTTCCCCTGCTATGAGCCAGAGCATGGAGAATGGAGAGAGAGGAGGAGTGGAGTGGAGAGGGGAGGAGGAGTTGGAGGAGAGGAGGGGTGAAGAGAGGAGAGCAGAGGAGAAGAGAGCAGAGGAGAGGAGAGGAAAGGAGTGGAGAAGAGAGGAGAGGAGAGGAGAGGAAAGGAGTGGAGAAGAGAGGAGAAGAGAGGAGAGGAGAGGAGGTGTTGTTCAGGCCCCTCACACACTGATCCCACAGTAGTGAGGAGAGAGAACAGACAGAGTAATAGACAAGTCTGCAAGGAAATACACATAGCGACACACTAAGCGCTTTCAGACATACGTGTAAGACCGGAGGTTCGGCGGATGTTAAACGGTGGGGCCGTATATCTGAACGACTTAAACGGTCATATGGAAGTCCAAACTTAGCCGGTTGTTCTACTGCTCCCCCCCTAGTATTTCCTCCGGACATTATGTAAATGTGCTGTGTCTGAACGAAGCGTAGAACACACGGTTAAAATTCACACCCAGTGAGAGGGCGTGTCGGTGACGTTTCTTTCGTGCGTCCATGTGGTTGAATCTTGACTTAAATGCCAGTGTTATGATGGAGTGGCATAGTGCTGTCCAGAAAATCTCCGACCTGGAAAGATGCAGACATCACGGAGCTACTGTCCATGAGGGCAGACAGCATTGTGATATAACACATGAAGGGAACGACAAGAGACACGTTGATGTAGCCTACAACTGCATCGCAAGGCCAAAGGAATTCAAAAGACCAAATCATCATAAGCAGAAGGCGCTGAAAAGGCAGTAGCCTACAGCGACGTCGTTGACCACCCCCCCCCCCCCCTCTCTCTCTCTCACACACAGACACAATGGGTCATTTATCAGAATGAGGGATAGGGTGACCAAACGTCACATTAATCCACAGATGCTTCCGTATTCAGGCCCTGATTTTTGGGGTCTTGACCTCTTCTCAAAACATATGCTCTTGTCACCCGTATTTTAACGGCGATGATTAATTCTGAGCCCATTGTGTGGACATGCCTCGTTTGTCACCCTCTAGCATGTGCATATGGAGGACTTTGGGAAATCGCTCTGAAATATCCCGCTCATCTCATCATGGCACATTTTCTCTACTCGAGCATTTTTCTTTCCAGAGGCCGACACTGGTGAGATCAACAAACCACCACCTCAGCTGGTGTCATAGCAGGAAACAAACTTCTACTCCAGTGTTTCCCATACATTGACTTATTTGTGGGGGCCCACCACAATATCAACATTGACCACCACACAATGATTTTCCAGGTTGTACTAAATTGTGCTTAAATCTGGTTAGCATCATAACCACACTGTGCTAATTTGTTAAACCCTGTTGCATTCAAGTTAATTCTGCAAACCAACCACCACAAATGGAATTCATTCCTTTGGGAAACACTGTACTCTCTACTCTACTTCTACTTTCACTGACAAACTTAGTCATCAACAAAATGTCATAAATAGTATCTTGTGTAAGTCACATTTTAAGTGAGTGCATAGGTGTTGTTTTATGTGTGTGTGTGTGTGTGTGTGTGTGTGTGTGTGTGTGTGTGTGTGTGTGTGTGTGTGTGTGTGTGTGTGGCATGGGTTCTTCATTTGCACTGACTATTTCAGGATCGTTAAACCATTAAATGCAAGTAGGGATACTAATGAAAACAGTTCGTGAAGTTCTTAAAAACTATTTGTTGTGCTTTGTTTAGAGTAGTTTAAAAAGCCCTAACAACCGGACAGACTAAAAATAAGGCCATTTAGCAACTGAACATTGTCATGGTGCCTTGTGGCGCAGGGTGAATCATTAGCACCCAAAATATCCTGTGAGCAATTAGCCAAACAGGAAGTAACTTCCATTAGTAAGATTACCCAGCATCCTAATTCAGCCAGTGGCTCATCCGTGTCTAACAGCACTTCTGTGTGTGTGTGTGTGTGTGTGTGCGTCTCTGTGCGTGTACTTGCGCGTGTCTGTAAGTATGTGCATACGCACGTGTGTAAAAGAAGGGTAAATCAGAATATTACAATAACATCTGATACATACAGATCTCACAGATTCCCAAATAGGGAATCTGTGAGAGGCCTACAAAGTCATTCAAAAGATTGAGAGGCAGGATGTCCTATTTATACTATCCCATTATTTCATTCACACACACACAGAGACATAGAGAGAGACACACACACACACACAATATTGTAAAAAGGGACTCCATTCTCAGAAAGCTTTTCTCACAACAATACATGCATTCACACGCACTTTTTTTTAATCTAAGATAAGAACAATATCTAAGATGGAATCTCCCATGTATGTATATGTATATGTATATGTGTGTGTACATGCACACGTCTACATCTGTGTATCTTGAAGCGCACTGGCGTCTTAAGTGTGTAAGTGTACGTAAATGCAATTCAATTAACATTAAGTTATCCACATAGCACTAATAAGCCACTCTGCCAAAACTGGTTAAATAAGTGCGTTTTGTTGCCAAATGCTAATAGTCCCAGCCTGACAATGAGTGTGTGTGTGTCTATGTGTGTGTGTGTGTGTGAAATCAGGATTTGGATTCCTTTCAGTGGCTTAACCTGGTTCTGTAACAGCACATCCCAAACATCCCTCTGTTGGACTGAACGGCTTTCGGCCAAGGCTGATATCTCTCAGAGGAGCCACTTCACATTCAAGACTGCATGTTTGTGGCTCCTCTTCTCCTGTGACACACTACTACTGAAATTGAGCTTAATAATGTTTTTCCTGAAACACTTACAATGGCGTCAACACAGGCAATAGTTTCGATATCTATATAGGACACCAAGATGGACTGTTAAGTGCTGGAGGTCTGATGTGTTTACAAGATACAAGAAAGGAATGTATGCATGGGAATTTCTGTGTGTGTGTGTGTGTGTGTGTGTGTGTGTGTGTGTGTGCGCTCACCCTTCTCTTAAGACGATCCCTCTCCTTCAAAGTTAGTGTGTCTGCTTTGGCGATGACTGGCACAATGTTCACCTTACTGTGTATGGCCTTCATAAATTCAACGTCCAATGGCTTCAATCTGTATAAGACACACACAAAAATATCAAAAGAGACTTGATAATTCAACAATAAAAGACAGTGTACTTTCATTCATATACTGTATGTGTGTGTCTGGACTGTTACAGTGTGTGTGCGTGCTTGTGTGTGTTTTTTTTTACCCGTGTCCAAACGGAGAGATGAAGTAGAAGCAGCAGTGGACTCTGTTGTCCACGATGTGTCTGCGATTCAGGCCACTCTCATCATGTAGGTAGCGCTCAAACTGGTTATCAATGTACTGGATGATGGTCTTAAAACTGAGAGAAAGAAAGAAAGAAAGAAAGAAAGAAAGAAAGAAAGAAAGAGAGAGAGAGATTTATCTCTCAGGCGATGGAAGGTGTTTTGGAGTAAAGATTTTGGACTGCTAATTTGTTCAGGTTAATACATCAATTTTGAATGGCAGGGGACTAATCACACTGTATAGGCTCATGAGTGTCAAAACTAGATGCAGAGAAAACAACAATATCAAAGCTCTTGTTGTTCCATGTGTAAGAGAAGTCGGTTCGTCCACCACTCACGGCCCTCAAACCCGCCACCTCAACGCACACCGGCATGGGAGTCGAATGCTCTAACCACTGAGCTAAAAGCCCAGGCTCCCAACTCAGCGGTTAGAAGCATTCTTAAGGTTAAGGGTGTGAGGATTTACACGTGCAACTAGCATGCTAGCTCAGTTCGCCTCCCTTACACATGGGTGAATAAAATCGAAGGTACAACAGACCCAGACAACTGAATATTAGCCTATAGCTAAAAGGGAGCTATATGCTAACTGGTCTAACCCACTTTCAGTATATTATGCTAAGCTAGGCTAAAGTTACACAGAGAAGAGAGGGGTCCATTATCTAACTCTGAGGCAGCCTTGTTGGCGTGTTCCTTTAACCCTTACAAGCCCGACCATTCTAATTTCGTTAATATTTTAACGATGACCAATCATCTAATATCTCAGCTGTCCAATGACTGATTTTATTTCTGAAATCTTCCCCGTAATGCTGACAACACAAGCTTCAATTTGATATGATTGGTTAAGGGGTTTATGGCGCGAAATGTTTTGGATACTTGAAGATGAGTCGTGAAAAAAACTTTTCCCTTCAGTCGTACATTTTAACATGGACCGCCAGATGCCACCTGCACTTCGTTGGAGTTTACCTCGACTGGATAAACTGAGGTAATATATATTTTACATCGTTTTTAGTTATGGTTAATCTTAATTTGTAGTCATAAAATCATGTTATTTGACAGTAATATGCTTTCTCATCAGCGTCAACATTATGGCATAGCGGGGGCTAAGTGCATCTTCATGTAACTTTAGCTAGCTGCATTACTCTGAACTGCTTGCAGTATTCTCGTTTGCTTTTGATATCAGTTATTTTCATTTGACAATTTTATTTAAAAACCTGTTAGTATATAACCTGTAAGTAAGTTTGTTTTCTAGTACCAATTTGCTTGTTAAGTAAGCATTATATTGGCAAGTCAGTATAGCATACCAAAGCTGAATAAATCAATGGGCGCCACGTTTCTAAGTTGCGTTCTCTTACATGAAATAAGTTGAGCGATATTTTTTACTCCTCTCAATATGTAGTTGTAGAAAACAAGATGTGAAATCACGGATTCTGTCAGAAATGTAGTGCTAATTAACGTATTGCCTCTCCTCGGGTTACCTCAGGCAGTTTGTAGTGAACTGTTTTACCTTGCTAACTTCTAAATGACAAACATCAGACGTGCTTGTCTCAACATTTTCTAAGATGGCATGACTTGATATTCTACTCTTCTCAATATGTAGTTTTATAGAAAACACATATCACATATTATGTCAGAAATGTCATTATTGCATTTAAGCAGTTAGTTACTAGGTGAAATGTAATCTGTCTTTATCTTAATGCCAGCCAGGCAATCAGATTTAGGGTAGCTAAACCCATGTGTAATAAAATTACTTTTCATACTTCTAAATATTTTTGAGTTACTCAAAATGCTTCAATAGTTTAGGCTACCTCTTCTTGTGTATGTATGTGCACACACGCACACATCTGTAGTTTTGTGATTTTATTTTTGTAATTAATAAATGTATTACATTTGTATGATTTTACTGTTGTTTCAGATGGAGGATGGCAAGACCTACACAGACCTCCTTGCAGGCCTGAAGAGGTAGCTGACTGCTGATGAGCTTGCGCTCACAATGTTGAAGACCATGTGAGGATGGAGGAAGAAGGTATAGATTTAGATGGCGTGCCTAGGGTGGTGTAGACTGCCACTAAAACACTGTGAAATAGACTTGTTATGTTGCTTTTTATGTTGTTGTCCCAAGCATATGTGGTTTTACCAACCGGAACGGGTGGAAGGTTGTGCTTAGTAGGCCGTCGTATGCAAACACACAGTGCAGGGGCATGGGACGAAGAGACCCCAGAAGAGTTTCACAGTTTTCTGGGATTGATCATTGACATGGGACTTCACTTCCCTCCCTAATATCCATTGCTACTGGGGAACCAAGTCTCTGAAGGGATCAGGGAGCGTTGACCAAATGAGAAATACATATTGTGTACACTTTTTCTCCATTGACATTGCTGTTTCAGTAGTTTATTATTTCAAGTTTGGCAATGCAGAATCTGGTGTTGAACCTAGGTTTGGTAGCTACAGCCAGAAAGACTGGCGAAAATCTATCACAACAGCTGGCAGGCATTTCCGTCAAAATTTCAGCCTCGCCTTCAGCTGCTCCAACTACTACTCTGTCATCTTTTCATCAAGTACATATTCCTGTACAGCAGGAGCCAAAAAGTGTTGGCTTTGTTATAAAAACAATACATAATAACACTAAAGTAGCTTGTATGGCCTGGAGTTTAGCGGTAGGTGACTGCTTTTTTGGTAAACAAAATTGCTGTCAGATTTGGCATTCTACAGAAGGGGATGCGTTTCGTTATGAGTCATAAGTCTTCTGTGTTTAACCTTCAGGTTCCCCACCCCACCTTTCCCTATCCTCCTCTGTGTGTGTGTGTGTGTGTGAGTTTGTGTGTATATGTGTGTATGTGTTTATTCTCAACAGGCTTGTTCTATGTAATCCACTTTCAAATTTTCAATCAATGTTTAGACACATTGATTTTTGAGTTAAGTTGATTGTATTCCTAGCTTTTCATAAATAATACATTTTATAGATGTATATCATTTTCATATTACACTAATTTATATAAGGAAGTTGTATCTGTTGAATCAAATGTATTCTATGTCTCTATTCAGAATTGATCTTCAATAAATATACAGTATACTTATCCTGTATTACTGGTAAGGTACATGTTTTTCTTTTATATATCATTATTGTTGACTGTAGCATTTGCTTATATACAAATAAATGGTTTATTGTTATGGACCAAATAAATCTAAACCATTGTGTCTGACTTCATTATTAGTTTTTATGCATACTTTTATGTTTTTGGTGAGAAAGAGAATGTGAATTCTGTCAACATTCTAAATCCCGTTTCCTGCATTTTTTTACACTTATCACTTAATTTATCATAACTTTTGAAAGGTTAGTGATATTCCAATTCAGTCTTTTTTGTTAAATAGCCCACAACTTGCTGAACATGTCATACACTCTATATTTGTCTCTATCTCGTATAGAAATATGATGAAAATTCATTTTTATGCGAATGAAATTCAATTTTAACGAATTTCGGTATACATTTGGAGAGGATTTTCAAAGACTGTTCATTACTATATCAACATTACCATATGTATTTTACATCATTTGATAGAACTGACCCTTCTGATTACAATGGTATGTATATCCCATTGATGGTATGTATTATACTCAAGAAATAAGGTTTTTTGTGTAAGGAGGTCATCCAGCACCAAAAATGGAATGTTCGGCACGGGCACGAAAGGGTTAATAACCACATAAAGGAATAAAAGGTAGAGAGCATGTACTGTATGCTGCATAAGCTAGAGCTGCACCAATATATCAGCCTAACATCAGTACCACCCCAATACATGCCTTGTTGATGTTGAAGATGATTTTTTTTATACTTCTATTTAGTCATTTTTACCAGGGGTGACAATACAAATGGAAGTAGCTGATGTTTAGCCTATCTGTTATATTACTAGCTAAATGTTGTGTTATGTGCAGAATGGCAGATTCAAAGCTAGGGCAGAAAGACTTGGAAATGGGTGAGATATTTTCATAATGATAATGATGCATTCCCCTGCCACTGAAGGGTATAATTAACAACATAACTGTGAGAAAACAAACTAATTTGAAAAATCGGTATCTGCATTGGTTATCTGCCAACTGGTTAGTTTAAACCACGTATCGGTAGCTACGGTATCATAATTGACGCATCCCTAGTATAAATGCATAGGCCTATGCAGAGTTCACATAAAGCAGCACACTGCTCAAGTCACGTAAGTTCATCTCAGGAGGGACGTTTGGTAGGACTGGAGTTTCTGGGGTCTGACAAGGGAGTTCAGGTAACCGTGGAAACAACAGGCCTCAGGAGAGCACCATTTTTCATTTGCAATTGATTTCATGCAGAGATTTCCATTTCCACTGGGCTACTGCAAACAGGACACGCTCAGCATTCCTTAAACACGCACGCGCGCACACACACACACACACACACACACACACACATAAATGGTTAAACACACAAGCACACATAAACACACATGGGCACACACACGCATGCAGTGATCACACTCCTGATGTCAACAGCTAAAAAAAACAAACACATTGACAAAGATTATGAAAAACAACAAAAGCCAGGCACATAAAGTCTCACAGCCAGTGACGTATGTCTCTCTCTCTTTTTCATCTCTCTCACACACACAGATACAAACACTTTGCCTCACCAGTCTTGGCTGTTGATGGCGTCTCCATATCCAGGAGTGTCCACGACAGTGAGCCGCAGTTTCACACCGCGTTCCTCAATCTCCACCGTTGACGCCTCGATCTGCACTGTGCGCTCAATCTTCTCTGAGGACGCCACAAACATACCATACAACTCAGTCCACACAATATATACTAACTCATACACACTCCATACTCATAATCAGTATAAAAACGAACTTCAGTACTCAGTCCATGTTCAATATAGGAAAACTGTCATAGTATAAAGAACACACATATACTCTCACTACCATTCATACTCTCACTACCATTCAAGCACCCATATTCATTCACTCACAGTCTGCACAAAATGAATATTTGTAAAGCAAAACATGTTGAGTTTATAGCCTCTGTGTATGTGTTTGTGTGTGAGTGTGTGTGTGTAATATGTTTTTGTACTGTATAGTTAGTCATGTGGCAAGCCTATGGTCATTCTTGCTTGGTATTAGAACATAAAAATCCCTTCAGTTTATACTGTTTGTGTCTAGGATAGTGTTCTTTACGTCAAGTTGGGCATTCTGGGGAACCCTGCTGTGAATACAAATACACACTGGGAGGGAACCCCCTGTGGCTAGCCGGTTCTTTTCATCTATATTTATAGAACATATGCTGCTATTAAGCCCCTTTAAAACAAAAGTACAGCCTGACCTACCACACACCTGAGGTCAGTGTAAGCAGATTGTTCAGCAAAAAAGTCTGAGAAAGTATCCACTGCCAAAAATGGACAAATTCCAATGTTTCATACAATTAAAGCACTCCAATGCAGTTTTTTTTTTTTTTTTTGGGGGGGGGGGGGCACTTCTATACCATAAATAATTTATTTGATGTCATATTATGTAATCCAATCCCATACGTGCTTCCAGACGTAGTAAGCATGGCGATTTGGGGCTAGATACATTTCCCTTTGATATTTGTTTATTTTGGCCACTGGCCACCACATATGGAATGTTTGTCATCTTCTGCCTTTTTCACCGAGATTAAATGTTCTTCTTGGGCAGAAAACCTCTATGGCATTGGGGTGTCTGTGGGAGTTGTCTTTACCATGTCCACATACTGTGTAGAATAGTCATAACCATCCCTCCACCATCCACCAGACTAAACTGTTTCAGAGTAAAAGGTCTTGGATTGATTCAGACTATGGCTCTTTTCCATTAGGGACCAGGGCAGGCCCAAGGCTTTTTCCCGGTCTTAAACATCGGTGCGTGGCCTCGGTGTTGTGTTTCCAAAAGGAGCTGTAA